>NW_027096908.1:0-26246 GCF_019320115.1 Miscanthus floridulus
GAAATAGTCGGAACACATTAAAGAGTATATCTATCCGATAGATATTCTCTATGCTCAACCCTTTCTCATGTTAAGATCTAGAAGTAAGGGTTGCAGAAATGAACGCTGAGTAAAACTGGTCGGACTGCAAGAAACCTATGCCCCAGCGGCTACGGCGTTTTTGCTCACCAGCATGATTAGAGTGTTTTGCCCACACATCGAGCTTTACACCCTTAACAATAGAAAGGGTTGGAATGCATTAACCTTTCTATACAAAAAGGGGAGAATAGCTAAAAATCTGTTTGGCCATAACAAAATTTAAGAGCTTATCCACTTATTACAAGTTCATCGTCTGGCTTATCTACCTAACTAATTTCTTGGGGGGATGATCTCATCCTCTATCTTGGTAGGTAAGTCCTGTGCCAGAGGGGCCACCTCCTTCTCGATGTCATCCAGCTCGGTGTCGGTGTAGACAGACATGAGAACCATCATAGGTAAGGAGGGATAGGGAGCTAAAAACGCTCCTATGTCCCATTCAGGCTCAAGAGTTCAAAGGCTGGCCCTCCGATGGGTTCACAGCCGCTCTGGGGTGCCCTTAGAGTGAGGGGTGGAAAGGGATGGCCCACTAGCAGCTAGTACCCGGGCACACGAGTGCTGCAGGCATCCCAGCCCACGTTTGAGTCTTGGTCGATCCTGCTGACACAAAAATATGGCGATGTGATCAACACACAACAAGCCAGAAGATTTGAGTCGAATGAGACTAGAGATCTGCTTGGCTTCAACACAGAACTAGCCGATTCTAGAATACCCAATGACGTGCTAGTTAATTTGACCTATAATTGACAAGGAGAGAAAATTTTATCAGTAATTTAAGGTGGAACATGTCGGTGTTACACCAAACAATTCCAAATATACGGCTAAATAGCTGATTCAATGAGGCTATCGACTCAATAGTCGATATCTGGCGTATCCATAAGAAACGATACAAGAAAACATCATCGGCTAAATGGAACATGATTGATATAAAGTGTTGAGCCGATATGTTTGATGAAAAGAGTATAACATGCGAACAAATCGACTGTCTAATATAAATGAATCTACAAACATTTTGAATCTAATCTATTATTATCAATAGTGAGGCTCGATCGGATCGATACAACTATGATAATGATGATAGACATAAAGCCAAAGAATCTATAAAACCATCTACATGTCGACAGATTCATGAAAACATGCTATATGCCTGAGAGTATAGGCAAATCGACTAAATTAGTCGATGCAGCCATAGCATACAAACAAAGTACATATCTTGATCATGAACAAGACCACTAATCGATAATTTCTAATCTAAAGTCTTACTAGTGAGGTTCGACCGGATCGATGTAGCTATGGTAGTATCATTAGATTAGATCTCATTAACTAGTAAGTTTATTCAAGATTGAAACATGTCTTTGAATGTATACTATGTTTGATTGGAATAGAAGAGAGAATTCCTTATTTGACACTGGGAAAATGAGTTGTTCCTTTCTTGGCCCTGAAATTTTCTTCGTTCCTTATCTGACACTCACTTGAACTTTCATCCTTAATATGATACCGCAGTCAAATCCATCAGCTAACGGTGTTAAGTGGCTGTTAAAAAGACCTTTTTGCCCCTGGGTGCTGGCGCATGCATGTAGCGGGCACTGGGCGCATGCAGAGGCGCGGACGCATGCATGCAGCGTATCTGGCCGCTGGCTGCTCTCTTTTTTTTGTCAACATGTTTTTGCTGAGCTAACCAGTCGACCGATAGGATGGTAGATCGTGTCCTGTGACCTCTGGCCTGTGGGGAAAGTAGCTTTTGGGGTCGACCGGGCCTTTTCCCTTTTTTAATTCCATGCCTGCTTGCAGTTGCAGCAACATGCGTGTTGCTTCTCACTAACGACAGAGTGACAGACAGTGCATAGTAACATAAACTCGATCGGTCTCAGGACCAGCAATCCGGCATGCAGCTGCATGCTTTATGATTTCTAACAACTATTTTTTCAACATTTACATAGCATGATGATGACACATGATATAGCAAGTTGACAGACCAGCGCCACATTAACTTCAAACACAAAACGGTTCACATATACATGCAAGTTTACATGAGTCCAAATTCACATGCAAGTTCACACACAAAGGTTCACGGATACATGCAAGTTCACACACAAAGCGGAGTCCAAATTCACAGATACATGAGGATCACAGGCTGAGCCTTCTTTTTTTGCTTCTTGTGCTTATTGCAGGGCTAGCAGGATCCACCATTTTGCTTCTTGTGCTCATTGCAGGGCTATCAAGTGGCAGCTTAGGAATGGTGGTTTTCTTTTTAGTAGGCTCCTTTTTCTTTTTGCTCTTTGCCTTGACTGGAGCATCAGTAGGCGCAGGTTCATTTGAATCTGATATTGACCTGTGTACAACAGAACTAGATTTGAACAAGAGACAACAAAGTAACGGTAGCAACAAAATAGCAATATGTTGCCAAATAGTCTAATTTCTAGCAAATATGTTGAATTTGGATCCATCCTGCAAATGAAAAAACAATCTAAGGAATCAACACTGCTACTTGCACATCACTTTTGCACTGCTTAGATGAATCAAAGGCTAGCACTCACCCTTCAAGGAGCCAGTCTGGCTTTGTGCCAGCATTATCAGACCCTCCATGGCCCCCTGAATCCCGCCCGAGCATGCTGCCTGGATTTTGAATATAAGTCAATGAAGCTTCAAGTTCCTATTTACTTTTGTTCAGACATTTGTCTGTTTATCGATCAATGTTTATTTCTTTTGGTTACACCAGATCGTGTATAATATTCTAAGTTCTCAGTTACGATCATATCTGCTAATTCATCTGATTATGTTACATAATAGCTCTAATTGTTCTCTGTTTTAGGCTCAGGGGCTTCGTAGATGTGTGGAAGAGATTGTCTTCTCATACACATATCCTAGACTTGACATGGAGGTAAAAGAAAATTCATCAGTTGTGTGTGTTTGCACTGGTAATAATGTACTAATGTTCAAGGTTGCTCTCGCTCCTAATCAACTTTATACCCATGCCAAGTGTCAAAGCACATGAATCATTTACTAAAAGCTCCCTTTTGTATACATCCAAAGACAGGTAAAAGTCATAATGCATTCAATTCCTGTATTAGTTTGTAATGTGATAATAGGGTGGCATGCTCGTATGCTCAAGAGAGAGGCTTTGTATACGCATGCATGTCCTTTTGAAACCTCTAGATTCCAGAACAGATGCATTCACTTAAATACCTTCGCCATTTTTCTTTTAGTTTATTCTAACAACTGCAGGAATAATGTTTGTCACACAATGCACCCTATTGCTGACAATTGACTATTGTTTATTTTTCTAGGTCGTGTTTGTGTTCCAATTGATCCCAGTAACTGTGATGATTTTGATCCTGCAGCTGTTCCGACTCTATCATAGGTATGGTCCATAGAGCCAAGCATGAGAAACACTAACATTTCATATCCTTCTGCCAAGCATCATGGTGCGATGCTGATTTGCTAAAACAAGTACACTTATACAGCTTTTAGGAGAGCTCAACGCTACTGGTTTTCAGACAGATTCTGAAAATAGTAAGTGATTAGAACCATGCTTCTTTTGTGATTTGTGTAAAAACTTATTATTTGTAATTGCAAAAAAAAAGCATTCTAGTACCAACATGCTGCCTTGCCTAACAGGCTAATATGCCCTCTTTTTTATCCTATTGAGTTTCAGATTTGGAAAGAACGTCCCTTGGGAAATCCATCAGATTTGGAAGAAGAAGAATTTATGCAAAAGACAGTACCACCAGGGGGACTCGCCGCCGCATCTGCATCTAGGCCAGGGGAGCTCGTGGTCGGCGCTGCCTGTGCAACCCACCGGGGGGGGCTCGCCGCCGCCGCCGGCGCGCGCCGCCCGGGGGAGCTCGCCGACGCCGCCAAGCCCCGCCCGAGAGAGCCGCCGGCCGGATCCACATCCTCCCCCGCTAGATCTCCTTCCATCTCGCTGCCAACGGCCGGCCACCGCCAGGAATCTCGCCGCCCGCTGCTGGATCGAGCCTGGGACAGACGCACGGGAGAGAGGACGGGAGACGCACGCACGGGAGAGAGTCGACGGAGACTAATTTTGACCCAATCAAAATATCTGACAGCGTGTCCCAGGGTCTCTAACGGAAGAAGCTAACGGAACAGACGGTAGTGTCATATTAGGGATGAAATTGAAGTGAGTGTCAAATAAGCAACGAAGAAAATTTCAGGGCCAAGAAAGGAACGGCTCATTTTTCCAGTGTCAAATAAGGAATTCTCTCGGAATAGAAATATAACAGCCGATCTAGTGGAATTAAGCCATCAATCATAAAATTTAAAGCATGACCAGACTAGAAGACGACCAATTAAGATGATATGAAGCCGATCTATCTCTATCTCAATCAGGTGATTTGTTATAATTAATAAAACATTAATTATAACAAGATAGATAACTGGTGAATCAACCAAAAGTAGCGAGGAAAATCTTACTAATCTCAGCAGATTCGATAACTAGTGATATTGTGTTAAACAACAAATTGTCTAACACAAAATCGATAACTTTGATCTATATTATGATTCGTAAGAGATCAATCAACCGATGCAGCCTTACAAACTATGATACAGATCGATAACTAACTTATATTATGTCATAAAAGATCAATCAGGTGGTGTAGCTGGAGATCGATCAATCGATACAGCCCTGTTTGCTAAAGAACTTACCGAGATCTACAGTACTCCTACTCCTAATGTGATGGCAAAAGCCAGAAAGATTGTATTGATTGTATGTTCGTCCCTTTTTACAATAAGCAGGGTCTAATATTTATACCCAGAACCTAAATATGAATTCTATTCAAATATGACTCATTACAATTCTTGGAATAAAAGAAAACTTCCTAACTTAATAATAACTTAGACCCCAATTTTCCTTATTCATAAAGTCCGACACGTCTCCCTGGCGCCACTCAAATATAGCCCATTGACGTCGTCTACTGACGTCATCCATAAAATAGCCGATTCTGACATTACATCTAAATCAGCTGATATCGATTCTTATCTAATCGATTCCTTGATGACACAATCTTGGAAGCTTCGAGTTCCCATGTTCTTCTTCCCAAATTTTGGTGTAAACACATGCCCCCAATTTTGGGATAAAAATAAGTTAATTCCAAAATTCCTATTCTGTTTCCCATTTTGCAACCGCTCATTCCAAAATAAACGCATGGCTCCTGACTTTTCGGGCCAAATTATATATAATACCCCAATAGTATCATCTCCAATTCGCTTGGCCTGCTTATTTTCCCCTTCTTTCTCGAACAAACTTCAACAGCCAAAGCAGCCACCGCCAAAAACCTTAAACCTAGCAAATCCTCTGCTCTACCAAGCTGCCGTTCAAGTAGTCTTCCTCAGATTCATATCCATTTTGGCTACAATGGCAACCAGCGATCATGTTCTCGAGGTATGTCTTCAAACTTCTACCTTTCAAGTGTTAACCGTTATTCTGTATTTTCCTTTTTTTCTTAAACTCATCCCAATTGGTTTCTAGGAAATGAGGAACGAAATTTTGATTCCATCAGCTATTGTTCCTAATGCCTATTATCTTGGACCCATGGGTGACCCTGATCCATCCAATTTCATCAATCAAGAAACCAACTGAATCCCCTTCAAATAATCTGTAGTAGATTTGTCTTCTTGTAACACCAAGACTCCCTTTAGAAATTAGCCCAAAATACCTAAGGGATGGAGGGATTGGTTCTATAGGGCATCAGAGAAAAAGGCTAGAGATTGGGAAATTTATGACTTGAATCAATGTCTGACACTCTCACTGTCTGGAATGGAGAGGAATGACTCACTTCTGATTTCTGCATCTTACTTTTGGTCCAACACTTTGAATGCTTTTGTTTTTTATCACGGTCCAATGACCATCACTTTGGCTAATATTTACATGTTGACTGGCCTTAGAATAATAGGATCAATGCAACCCTATGATTTCTGAAGTGCTAGATCCAAGAAATTAGCCAAAATATCAGATTGCACAGGATGGGCAAGCTATATTCTAAACCATATTGGAGATGGATCGATTGTTGATGAAAGAGAGCATGTAGCTTTTCTGAACATGTGGCTGGAAAATTGTATCTTCTATGGGTCATCTTATGGGCCAACTTATAATCATAAATACATGGCAGAGCGTCTAGTAGCCAGCAACAAAATCCCCCTCAAAAAATATCTGTTGGGGTCTACTTATCACCTGATGCACCAAGTATCTGTTCAATTGCTGAAAGATGAACCAGTGCATACCATCAGTAGCCCTTGGTGGTTAATACAATTGTGGCTAAATCTGTACATACATAAGATTGTCAGACCTGATTTTAGAAATTTGAGCTTCCCTTCTTCTAACTTTGCTGAAGATTACAAAGGAAAAGAAAGAAGAACTCGACCGTGTATCAATTATGGTGAAGCTGCTTTAGCCATAACAATTGGTGTTGATGTAGGCCACCTTTTCAAGAAAATTTTCAAAGGGTTTGATGCAAACATCTTGACTTGGCTGCCTTATGATGAAGATGAAGACAATGAACTAGTTCTGCCAATCAAATTTTGGTTTGAAACAGGTTGCTCAAATGAAACAGCTGCTGCAATTTTTAGTTGTATTATCAAACCCTATGCACTGCCAGCCGAATTTTGCCATGGCCGTGGTAAAATGGCTACTGGTTCTTTTCTCCCAGATAACCTTCCAACTTATGAATTCTATTATCCTTCTTTTGTGGCCCATCAATTCGGCCTTGGTCAACTACCTCCTCGACTATTCTTTAGGAACATTTTGAAACCAAAAGAAGGTATCAGTGAGATGATGGAAGCTTCCAGAGTTTTTCAACTAGGATCAGACCTTCCTTCTTTTTGCCTGCATGAATGGACAAGAGATACCTTCTCCTAAAATTTGTTTAATTCCTGGTGACAAGAATGACACTCACTTCTTTTGCAATCCAATTTATCCCAACTGTTTAGCCCTAGATGCAGAATTTGCTTCTGATAGTGAGGTAATTTACTATTTTTTCCTTTCAGAAGGATTATCCAGCAAATTCTCCTATCAATTCATCTAGCAAATTCTTTTGTAGGATACCGAATTTGATCCGCCAGGCGTGGACATGAAAGGGCATCCCATAGAATATTATCCACCATGTCCAGCCTCAAGAATGGGATCAACTGCACCTACTCTAAAAAATTGATGAAAACCCCAGTTGCCCCAACGAGACTCACATATCAGTCTTCAAAATGCAAGACAACCCAAGGTGTAACTAAGAAAACCACCACTGGGAAGAGACTTCATAGAACAAAATCATCAATTGCTCAGGTAACTTAACTTATCTTCTCTTAAGATGATATCCAACTTCTAATTCAATTCTTTTCTTATAGCCATCGACATTGCATCTCAATCTACCTTGGGTGCCAAATTGTTGTCCCAAGCATTTGAATCGGCGCCTACCAACCTCCCATTGGCTAATCCTCCTAAGGAGCCAATTACAACTAAAATAACCGATGCTTCTGATAGACCCAAAATAGCAGAAGATGAGAACCTCTCTATTTCACCTCCTGATACTACCAAGGTATCTCTTCAAGCCTTTTAATCTTATGTAATCCTTACTCTTCTCTGATCAACCTCCTTTATCAGATACCACCTGACAAAACATCTGCACAAGAGCAAAGGTCTAACAATCCAACAGTTGTAGATGACTTTGTTGATGTTGATACCCAAACCGTTGATTCTCCAACTTAGCAAATAGTCGATCATAAGAAATTTATATGCTTATTCTTGTCCTTCTATAACAAATATAAACTAAAAAGCTTCTTGATGCTTGCAAACACTAGCATCGAAAGTCCAGAGCTGATTCAACCAAATGTTGAAAAAGATGTTGGCACATCATCGGTTGTTCCTTCTCCTCAGCCAGAGCTTCTTCTAGAAAAGGTATCATGTCCTCCTCACCATTCATCTCATTGTCAACTTATCTACCATTCCTAATAAAACTCTTTTTGTTCACATGTAGACACTTAATTCTCTAGATTTGAGCTACTCCTTCAACTTTGAAGAATACATAGATGAAAGTAAGATTAGCTCATCAGCCATCTCTTCTCAAGAAATCTTATCAAACGAGACCAAAAATTGGCTAAAAGACATGCTGCCAATGCTCGAGAGGAACATAGTTGATTTGGTCCAAGATGTAGATCCAATGAGAAGAATCTTCTTAACCAATAAGAAGGATCTGCCCCCAAATCTTGCTAAAGCCTTGACACCTTTGTCCAACATCGAAGATTAAGCTCCCAAGGTGAAAAAGGCTCAAAGAAACCTGATGAACCATGAAGATTTGATGGCTAAGAAGAACTTTAACAAGTAGGAAGCCAAAGAATTGGTACAACTGATCGACAATCTAAAGAATTCTTCTTCCAAAATTAAACCAGAACTAAATCAGCTGAGAATTAGGCATGCTGAACTTGAAAAAGAACTGAAAAGTGTGAAGGCCACCATCGAACATCATGAGTTCAACTTGACTTAGATCCCCAATGCTATCAAATAGAAGAAGCAAGAAATGCTGATCAAGGTCAAAGAAGACAAAGCTATTCACAGCAGCCTTGAGAGCATTCCCGGATCAGTCGAAGAAGATAAACAATAGATTGCAGAAGTTGATGCTATTCAGCTGAAAGCACTACGAGCAATCCATGATGTTCTTAACTTGTAATTTACACTCCAGTATCTATAGCGCATAAACTTGATGATAATTGTATTTTTGGTTCGGCTAGAACAGCCGATTTGAATTAGCCAATTTCTGATTTCTAACTTTACTCTGACTTAACTGAATATAAAAATGGCTTTCATCACAAAACCCTTCAAATTCCTTCTTAGTCATCAATGCCATGTTCCTCTCGGTATTAGCGAAACAACACTCCCCCTTACATTAATTGGGGTTACTTTCACATGTCCTAAGATATCTACCGTCTTGCCTTCGTGGCTATAAATACCAGCAAAGGGCTTTGGCCTCAAACACATCTACATTTGCAACTACTATCATTCTCCTACATCCTTCCACCTTCACATACCCTATAGCAGTTTCCTCTTCTCCTCCCCTCAAGATCTAAACCAGCACCCATGGCCGGCGAAGATAACCATGGCAAGCGGTAGTGGAAGATCTCCCATAGGGGGAGATGCTGATGACCCAGCGGCTCTGCCGCATGAGGTAGGACCAAACGACTCCTGCTCCTATCAATAGATCACCTTCTAACATGTTTCTCTTAAACAACAGGCTTCCTCCTCCTCCTCCAAGGGCCAACGAGCCCTCCAATGCTGAGTTTGCTGCTGCCCCTGCACTAGATTCGTTGTCGGACTCCTCCAACTCCTACACCAGTGATGACTCCCAGTGCTTCCTCCAAGAATGAAAGGTGGCCAAGGACTGTTACTCCAAGGCAACTCGGGAGAATGGTCATCTTGAGATCTGCCTTGAGGCCTCTCAAGCAGCCCTCCTCGCCGCCGAGGAAGAAACCAACGCCACCCGGGTGCGGTTGGCTGAATCGGACGCCATGGTGGCGGGTAAGATGGATTCCAAGAAAACCTCTGTTCTTATTTTCTCTACCTTTGTCTTCATAGTTTCTTTGTTTCTATGATTGCCTACTCTGACGGTGCAGTTGGAGAACCATGGCCCCTTACTCATCAACCACTTGCATGACATCCTGGGACGCATCCAGGAGATCGCCCACCATGGTGTCCACCATGGCATAGCAGTGGCCCTATCCACGTTGTAGGTCTAGACCGAGCATGAGCTCTGCACCATGGAGCTAGGCTTCCTGATGGCCAACGACTCTGACATGCATGAGGATTTGATCGAAGACTTCGACGATGTAGCTGTAGCCATCATGGACATCACATCCACCTAGGATGTAATCAAAAAAGTTCTTGATTAGTTTGTACTAGGAACAAGCTATCAATGAATATAATTTCTGCTTCTCTTCATGAATGTGTTTCCGAATCTGCTAAAATATAAGTCTGATTGTCTTTGTGTGTATTTTTGATCTATATGCGATACATATCGTATCGACTTTTCCCTTTAGGGTTGATTTTTGAACTAAAGGCAATACCCTCCTGGTACCGGCTATTAGAGCCGATGATTAAATAAATAGGCTATCAAGTATTAATCCAAACGCTAGTATAATACTTCTTTAGGAATTTTTCATTGATTGCTCTATCAAATTCCTCTTCCCCTTCTAGCATTTCCAAAATATAAGCATTACCAGGTGCACACCGTTTAATCCAATAAGGATCTTCCCAATTAGGCGACCATTTGCCAAACCTGCTACCTTTGGACCCAATCGGCAATCTTGCTTTCCAAACTAACTCTCTATCGATAGAATATGCTCGGCAGTCCACCGAGGGGTATCCCGTGATGGTAGATTTGTCGGTGGGGGTGTGCATGATTAGGAACCAGATGGTGACACAAGGCGTAGAGACAGCGATTTAGATAGGTTCAGGTCGTCTGATCAACGTAATACCCTACGTCCTGTGTCTTTGGTGTATTGTATTGATCTAGGTGACTAAGTAGCTTGATGTAGCCTATCCATTAGGGGACCCCTACCTCTCCTTATATACTCTGGAGGAGGTAGGGTTACAAGGTAAGTATTCTATTTGGTACTATACAATGTCTTGTGGTGCACGCCGAGCAGCGCCGTGCACGCCTTGATCTTGTGGGCTAGGCCACCTCTGATGGTGCGGCCCATGACTTGGGGGCCATACCCCCACAGCTAGTCCCCGAGCCTAACTGTAGGTGATGTAGTCACGTGGTGCCAGGGTCATAAAGTAGAAGACCGGCTGAACAGGCAGCCAGTCCCTAGGTGTAGCCTCGAGATGAGAACAAGCACATTCACCGCAAGGTGAAGTGTGCCCACTTAGTTCCCGAGCCTGCTAGAAGATGAAGAATGAATCTTGTAGTAGGGTCAAAGAAGTTTGAAAGCTTGCTGACATCGTCTGACATGCGCGTATCAAGACCCCAGACGTGCTGCCCAAGATCAGCACCCGGATCCGAACAGCATGGAGCAGCTTGATAGCACACCGACGAGACATAGCAAGATCCAAGCACCGAGGAGTCCTCGGCGTCGCTGACGATGTCCAAGCACTAAGGAGCGAGGAGTCCCCGGCGTCGCTGGCGATGTACGAGCACCAAGGAGCGAGGAGTCCCCAGCGTCACTAGCGATGACCGAGCACCGAGGAACGAGGAGTCCCTGGCATCACGGGCGATGACCGAGCACCAGGGAGTCCCTGTGTAGGCAGCGATGTTCGAGCACCGAGGAGTCCCCGGCGTAGGCGGCGATGTCTGAGCACCGAGGAGCGAGGAGTCCCCGGTGTAGGCGACGATGACCGAGCACCGAGGAGCGAGGAGTCCTCGGTGTCGCTGGCGATGTATGAGCACTAAGGAGTCCCCAACGTCGCTGGCGATGACCGAGCACCGAGGAACGAGGAGTCCATGACATCACAGGCGATGACCGAGCACCGAGGAGTCCCCGCGTAGGCGGCGATGTTCGAGCACCGAGGAGTCCACGACATAGGCAGCGATGTCCGAGCACCGAGGAGAGAGGAGTCCCCAGCATAGGCGACGATGACCGAGCACCGAGGAGCAAGGAGCGAGGAGTCCCCGGTGTCGCTGGTGATGACTGACCACCGAGGAGTCCTTGGCATAGGTGGCGACGTCTAAGCACCGAGGAGTCCCCGGCGTAGGCGGAAATGTCCGAGCACCGAGGAGCGAGGAGTCCCCGGCGTCGCTGGTGATGACCGAGCACCGAGGAGTCCCTGGCATAGGCGGTGACATCCAAGCACCGAGGAGCGAGGAGTCCCCAGTGTCGCTAGCAATGACCGAGCACCGAGGAGCGAGGAGTCTCCGGCATCGCTGGCAATGACCAAGCACTGAGGAGCGAGGAGTCCCTGGCATCGCAGGTGATGACCGAGCACCGAGGAGTGAGGAGTCCCTGGCGTAGGCGGCGATGTCTGAGCACCAAGGAGTGAGGAGTCCCCAGCGTAGGCGGCGATGACCGAGCACCGAGGAGCAAGGAGTCCCCGGTGTCGCTGGGATGACCAAGCACTGAGGAGCGAGGAGTCCCTAACGTCGCCGGTGATGACCGAGCACCGAGGAGCGAGGAGTCCCCAGCGTCGCTGGTGATGACCGAGCACCGAGGAGTGAGGAGTCCCCAGCGTAGGTGGTGATGTCCGAGCACTGCGGAGCAAAGAGCAAGGAGTCCCTGGTGTAGGCGGCGATGACCGAGCATCGAGGAGCGAGGAGTCCTTGGTGTCACTAGCGATGACTGAGGAGCGAGGAGTCCCTGGCAAAGCTAGCGATGTCCAAGCACCAAGGAGCGAGGAGTCCCCGGCGTCGCTAGCGATGACCGAGCACCGAGGAGCATGGAGTCCCTGGCGTCGCTGGCGATGACCGAGCATCGAGGAGCGAGGAGTCCCCACCGTCGCTGGCGATGACCGAGCACCGAGGAGCGAGGAGTCCCCAACGTCGCTGGCGATGACCGAGCACTGAGGTGCGAGGAGTCCCCGGCGTAGGCGACGATGTCCGAGCACCGAGGAGTGAGGAGTCCCCGATGTCACTGGCGATGACCAAGCACCGAGGAGTGAGGAGTCCTAGGCGTCATTGGTGATGATTGAACACCGAGGAGTCCCTAGCATAGGCAGCAATGTTCGAGCACCGAGGAGTCCCTGGCATAGCTGGGGACGTTCGTGCGGTGAAGTGTGCCCACTTAGTCCTCGAGCACGAAGAATCCGAGTGCTGAGGAGTAACCGGCGTAGCTGGCGATGAAGCACGATTGACGAATAGTCTGGTCAACTAGTCGGCAGCGAAGTGAGCGTTGAGTAGAAAGGACCGGCAAACAGTCTAATCAACTGGTCAGCGATGAAGTCCATGAACCTAGTGGTCCGACCAGTTGATCGGTGGAGAAGTCCGAGCACCAGGTGGTTCAATCACCTGGATGATGATCCTGTAATACAAACATGTAGAACGGGTAGTACATAATGTAAAAATATATGAACTCCAGAGAAAAAAAATAGCGTATGTAGCTCGGCAATCAGTTGGAGCGAAGATGTATTTATATTTAATATAAACCGCCCGAACAGTTAGTGTGTAGCTGAGTCTCCAGCCCTAGCTAGCACATAGTCCATAACGTCGAGCGCGGAGCCCGTGCATGTGTAGGAGGAATAGGCATGACCAAGGAGCCACTGTCGACCACCCATAACGCAGAGCGTGGAGCCCGAAGCACGTGTAGAGAGGAGCCAGAGACAGGGCCGTCTCTGGAGACGTCCGAGCATCAATGTGACTGTTCGAGGGTTCAGAAAATCATTTGGAGAGCAAATATGGAGAAAACAGCTCGGAGAAACATTATGGCGATATACGAAGTTTGGAGAATATTTAGAAGAATATTAAAACGTGACTTAGCTTTAGACAGAACGTCTGGTCAGCAACGTATGGCATTATCTGGTCGGCATTGACGGCGAGCACCTGGCGGGCGATGAGTTGTTGGTGAAGATGACCTCAGAGGTGGTTCCGAGATCAGATCTACTGTCGCAGGGGCTGGTGTAGCAGTGATGAATCATCGTCATGGACCGGCATGGATCTTCACGAGATTGACGACAAGAACGCGTTGTTGATTTGAGGTCCATCTGGCTCGCCATGGATCAAGCGCACACCCCTACCTGGCGCGCCAACTGTCGACAGAATATGCTCGGTAGTCCATCGAGGGGTATCCTACGATGGTAGATTTGTCGGTGGGGGTGCGCGTGATCAGGAACCAGATGGTGACACAAGGCGCAGAGACAGCGATTTTGATAGGTTCAGGCCGTCTGATCGACATAATACACTACGTCCTGTGTCTTTGGTGTATTGTATTAATCTAGACGACCAAGTAGCTTGATGTAGCCTATCCGCTAGGGGACCCCTACCTCTCCTTATATACTCTGGAGGAGGTAGGGTTACAAGATAAGTATCCTATTTGGTACTATACAATGTCTTGCGGTGCACGCCGAGCAGCGCCGTGCATGCCTTAATCTTGTGGGTCAGGCCACCTCCGATGGTGTGGCCCATGTCTTGGGGGCCATACCCCCACACTCTCCTTCGCAAAACTATTTGTTCTTGACCTTTTTATTATAATACCTTGCAACTCTTAATTTATTGGCCTCAATATTTTCAAGAGCGCGTAGTCGATGACAACTTAAGTCCTCCAAATGATCCATCATAAGGGTTTTTAGACTTTGGCTGTCAAATTATTTTGCAATGTAACACATCTTGATCCAGTCTTAATCTCCCAAGGAAGAACTGCATTATGCCCATATACTAACTCATAAGGTGATGATTTAATCGATCCATTACAAGCCATCCTATATGCCCACAATGCTTCATTAAGTGTCAGATACCACTTCATTGGTTGCTCTTCAATTTTCTTCTTAATCAATTTAATCAAAATTTGATTGGATGCCTCTGTCTGGCCATTAGCTTAAGCATAATAAGGAGAAGAATTTAGTAATTTAATTCCCATACTGGCAGTAAAATCTCTGAATTCCTCTAATATGAACATTGTTCCTTGATCAGTAGTAATGGTTTGAGGAATCGTAAAATGATAAATAATATGCTCCTTGACAAAATCAACCATATTCTTTGAAGTTACTGTTTTCAAAGGAATTGCCACAACCCACTTAGTAAAATAATCTGTTGCTACTAATACAAAGTTGTGCCCTCTACTTGAAGATGGAAAAATCTGGCCAATCAAATCAATTCCCCAACCTTGGAATGGCCATGGCTTAATTATTGGGTTCATAGCTGATGCAAGTGATTTCTGAATATTACCAAAACGCTGACAATCCTGACACCCCTTGTAATATTCAAAACAATCTTCTAATATTGTTGGCCAAAAATATCCATACCTGTGAATAACCCATTTCATTTTATAAGCTGATTGATGAGCTCCACATATTCCTTCACATACTTCTCCCATCAATACTCTTGCTTCTTCTTGACCTAAACATTTAAGCAAAACTCCATCTACTGTTTTGTAATACAACCGATCATCTAACAAAACATACTTAGTCGATTTATATCTCAATTTTCTAGTAACCTTCTGCGATGGATTCTTGAGGTAATTGGCTATCTCAACTCTCAAATCATTAGCCAAAGTTTCATTGCTTAAAATTTCCTAGAACACTCGATAGGTCGACGCATTCTGAGCTAACCGATTGGCCTCTTGATTCTATGCTCTTGGGATATGCTGAAGAGAAGTAAGAGGAAACCCCTCAAGCAACTTTCAACATTCATCATGATATCCCTTCAGAATATCAGCCTTACATTCATACAGGCTGATCAACTGATTAATAACTAGCTGTGAATTTCTAAATATTTCAATTGACTCAGCCTTTACTTCATGAAGAAGTTGAAGTCCCTTAAGGGGGTGTTTGGTTGAGCTTTTGGCTTTGGCTTTTGGCCCCAAAAGCCAAAAGCTCAACCAAAGGGGCTACTTTTGGATGCTGCTTTTTCAGAAGCAGCTGCTTTTCCGTAGTTCATTTTTGAAAGCTGGTTTGACCCTGCTTTTGACTTTTGGCTTTCTGCTTTTCGAAATTGGTGGAATAAAAAGCTCTTCCATAGTTATTTTAAGAGAGATAAAGATAGAAGATATATTTTATACTTGTTTAACCAAACAGCTTTCAGCTTTTCTACAGCTCACAGCCACAGCAGCTTTCTCACAGCTCACAGCCCACAGCAGCTTTTGCCAACAGCCACAGCTCAACCAAACACCCCCTAAGAATAGCTTCATACTCTGCTTGATTATTGGTGGTCATTGGTTTGGTTTGAAAGGCAAACTCAAAACTTACCCCTCGAGGTGAAATAATAACAATACCAATGCCACCCCTTTGTTTACATGATGATCCATCAAAGAATAATGTCCAAGGCATAGGTTCCGCATAGCCGATGCTTGATTTATGATGTTGAGTAATAAAATCAGCCATCACTTGCCCTTTGACTGCTTTAGCCGATTCATACCACAAATCAAATTCTGATAATGCAAGAATCCATTTTCCCATTCTCCCATTTAATATCGGCATTGACAACATGTGTTTGATCACATCAACTTTAGACACAACTGTACACTCAACCGATAATAAATAATATCATAATTTAGTGTAGGAGAAATATAAGCATAAGCATAACTTTTCAATAGGAGAATATCTTGTTTCTGGATCTAAAAGCCTTCTACTTAAATAGAGAACAATCCGTTCCTTTCCTTCAAACTCTTACATCAAGGCCGATCCAATCGTTTGGCTATCGGCCGACACATACAACTTAAAAGGCTTACCTTGCTGAGGAGGAACCAACACAGGTGGAGATTTCATATACTCTTTTATCTCTTTAAACACTTTTTGTTGTATGTCACCCCATTTAAATTCTTGATCATTTTTCAACTTCAACAAAGGAGAAAACGGTAGAATCCTTTCTGACATATTTGAAATAAATCTTCTGATGAAATTAATTTTACTAAGCAGAGATTGTAATTCTGTTTTATTAGTTGGTGGTACTACCTTATCAATTGCTTTCATACTTTTCTGACCAATCTCAATTCCTCTCTCGTGGATCATAAAACCCAAAAATTGACCATCTGACACTCCAAAGGCATATTTATTAGGATTCATCTTTAAACCATATTTTCTTGTGCACTCTAAAGTCTCCCGCAGATCAGCCAGATGTTCTTTGTACTCTTTGGATTTCACCACCACATCATTAATATAGATTTCAACAATCTTGCCGATCAGCTTATGGAAAATATAATTCATTGCCCTCTGATAAGTTGCACCAGCATTCTTCAATCCAAAAGTCATCACAACCCATTCAAATAAGCCAATTGCACCAGGGCACTTAAAGGTTGTTTTTGCTATGTCTTCTTTAGCCATAAAAATTGATTGTAACCTGCATTACCATCCATAAAACTAATTACCTTATGCCCGGCCGCTGCATCTACCAACATATCAGCTATTGGCATCGGATAACCATCCATCGGTGTAGCCTTGTTCAAATCTCTGAAATCAATACAGACTCTCCACTTCCCATTTTTTATACACAGGAACTACACTCGATATCCACTCTACACATCGGCAAGGTCGGATAAATTTTGCTTCTAATACCCTTTCAGTCTCCTTCTTAATATCATCAAGAACATTCAGATTAAATCTCCTTAGAGCTTGTTTAAATGACCGATATCTAGGTTTGATTGACAACCAATGTTCAACAATTGACCGATCTAAACGAGGTATCATAATATTCTCAAGCAAAACAATCTTTAAATTCCTTTAACAAATCTATCAATTTTTGTTTATACCTAGGATCCAATTTAGCACTTACATACATCGGCCTAGGCCTATCTCCAGGACCAATATCTATTTCTTCTAACTCATCAGCCGACATAAAGCCATGTCCTAATTTAACATCTGTACCATCTATTGGATTATCCATTAAAATAAACTTTCAGAGCCGACTACTTGAATCGGTTGTTGGCCTTCATCATTGATCCTAATGAAGCCTCCTTCCCATCGTTTGCTAGAAAAACACTCAAAATCTTCTAGTTCCCAATACATTAGATCAGCTATTGCTATACTCACAGAATCATCAGCATAAACCAGCTCAACATTGTCTCCAAGCCATTGAATCAAGCATTGGTGCATAGTCGATGGTACACAACAATTGGCATGAATCCAATCATGACTAAGGAGTAAACTGTATGAACTCTTTCCATCAATGACAAAGAATGTAGTGAGCAAAGTCTTGCTTCCAATTGTCAATTCAATATTTATTGACCCTAGTCTTGGACGCATTACCCCCAAAATCTTTAAGCATCATGTCAGTCTCAATTAAATCCTCTGGTCCTTTACCAAGCTTGCAAAAAGTAGTATAAGGCATCAGATTAATAGAAGGACCTCCATCAACTAACATTTTACTCATCGGCTTTCCATCGATAAAACCTTTCACATATAAAGCCTTCAAATGTCGATGCTTAATTGGTTTATCAAATATAGCTTACTGTATCATTGTCAACTAGGCTGCCATCTCTTCATACTCTAATTCATCAAAATCTGAATAAACTTCTTGATCTGCTGGAGCTTTAAATTTAGATGGTAAAAGAAAAGCTATTTGAATATTAGCCGATGGTTGACCCTTATCGGCTGTTAGTTTAGCATGCCATACTTATGGTTTACTAGATTTTTTAGCCTGTTCCAATTCTCTGCTCCTTAGACGTTGTACTCTTCTCTTCTGACTTCTTATTAAATCTCCTGGATACCACTATCCTTCCTACCAAACATACTCTTCATCATCTTCTTCATAATCAGCCCAGTTCTTGTCAATAACTCGCTTTCTAAGCCGATCATGAATGCTTCTATTTTTAAGCGCCGCTCCACATCATTACATCAATATTCAATTCGATCATAGATAGAAAGGCAGTTGACTTGAGATTGCCTAAACTTTCAATATTGTTTGTTACATTCTGGGCAATTATTCCTAGTAGGTAATCTTAAACCTTTGTTCCAACAATGTCTAAAGAAAGGGCAATTCCAATGTAACTAAGCTTGTTCTCTTTCATATCTTTCTTCTTCTTATCGATGTTGATATTCCCTTTCTTCCAACCAGCACTGTTAATCTTTTTCTTTCTGCCATTGCCACTTATTCAATAGGATTCAAGATGTAACATGTGGTCTCATCGCACCATCTCTCGATGTTTCTCCCTGCTCATATCAACTCTTTTGTTGGTCACGACGCCTTTTAATTTCTCTATATTCATCAGCCGATATTTGCATCTCTAGATCAACTATTCTAGTTTTTCTTGCCCTAGCTGATGTTAAAACTTTAGCTTTTCCTTTGAACAACTTAGCATCAACCATATTCTGATCCTTTGGGAAAGGATTATCATCACGTTTCATTTTTCGAGCTGTATCAAATTTAAGCTTCCCTTGTTGAATAGCCCTCTGAATATGCTGCCAAAAAATCCTACAATCATTAGTAGTATGAGAGGTAGTATTATGCTACTTGTAGAATTTCTTATTCTTCAACTGATCGGGAGGTAATATAACATGATTGGCAGGAAGTTTAATCTGTCCCATCTCAAGCAAGAAATCAAAAAGTTTGTCTGCTTTTGTAACATCAAAATCATAACTCTCTTCAATTTCTTTTTCCCAAGGATTTGGAACCATTACTATCCTTTTACCCCCAATTCCATTCAGCTGTAGCAATTTCCTCTTCTTCATCATCCTCATCGACTAAATATGGCTTATAAGCTTCAGCGATTGTAGCATTCTTCTGAAATCGGGTATCTCTGCGCATATTCTGGAATTGGCTCTTAAGTCCTACCACCTGTTGAGCCAATTGACCTAAATTGTCAAATTCTTGTTCAAGCAACTTTTCTCTCCATGTTGGCAATATTCCTTGAACGGCCAACGCAGCTAGCTGATCATCAGTCAAATTTAACGAAAAGCATAAGTTTCTTATTTCTCAAAACCTCTGAAGGAACTCAGCACCCGATTCATTAGCCCTTTGCTTTATAGTTATCAAATTTATGATCTTTCTTTCCCCTATCCAAGTATAGAAATATGTATGAAATTTCTTTTCAAGATCACTCCAGTTGGCAATAGAATTAACCGCTAGTGATGAAAACCAAGTGTCGGTGCAGAAAGTGACCAACACGTAAATATTTGTAGTTTTGTCGTCCGTTGTGATCAGATGTGGCCTAGCACTCAATGATACAAGGTTTATACTGGTTCAGGCAACGTGTCCTACGTCCAGTTTGAGTCGGTCGGTGACTTTATTCCTAAGCCCTGGTGCTCGAAGTTTGCTGTGGGGTTACAAATGGAAGGAAGAAAGATGGGGGCGCAAGAGGTCTAGTCGGACTCTGGTCTGAAGGGCCGAGAGTGATGGGAGCTCTGTTGTGCGCTAAGTGTTCGAACATTTGTTGTTCATTGGGATCCTTGGTTGTTCGGATCATGTGTGTTGTTCGAGTTGTTGTGGACTAATCGATTGTCTTTGTTGGGAGAGAGCGCGTCCCCTTTTATAGATGTAGGGAATGGCCTTACAAGTGAGAGAGGGAGAATGTACGTATGCTAAGTCTTGTCGCCCACGCCATTAGGTATAAGATGATTGTAGGTGCCCACACATACTGTTAATGTCAGATGCATGTGGGAGGTTCCGTCGTCTTCTTTTGGTATGGCAGATGTCGATGCCTACCATACTGTTGATGCCCAGAGGCATGTGGGGGGTTTTTACCGTGTTCACCATGTATGATGGCGCCCACAACACTGTTGATGCCCCAAGGCATGTGGGGGGGGGTTACCGTGTTCTCCATGTATGATGGCGCCCACAACACTGTTGATGCCTAGAGGCATGTGGGGGGGTTACCATGTTCGCCTGATATGGGAGTTGATGGCGCCCATAACACTGTAGGGCGAAACATCGGCGCCCACAATACTACTTGGGTTCTGACATGCCTGGAAGGTTGTAGGGCACCCTTCTGACATGCCTTGTCGGTATTGTCCTATAGGTGTACGGGGTACGATCCTCGATATTGTGGTTGACTTGAGCATCCTATTTTATTTGCTCTACCCATTTCCTGGTCCTCACCAAGCAGGTGTCCCTGGTCTGTTGGTCCCAATCAGCTTTGATTGTGCCAGTCAGAGAAGAGCTCTAAGCAGAGGTTCGGCGCATCCCCGATGGGAGATGCTGGTTGGAGTTGGAAGCGGCGTTTGGCCAAGCCTTTCGGTCGGAGAGGCGGGTCGGAGTCAGAAGCGAGGCCTTTCGGTCGGAGAGGTGGGCTGGAGTCAGAAGCGAGCACCGTTCCTCCTCGACCAGGCCTTTCGGTTAAAGATTGGATCGCCCTTCGAGCCTAGTGTTAGGTATTTGGGCTGGTCCAGGAGTTGCGCGTCTTTCACAATGTTGCCTGCTGGGCCAAGCTTTGGCTAAGAAGCCGGTCCATGAGGGACCCTGGGTTTATGAACCCGACAGGAGCCCCTGAGCCCTAGGTGATTCTGGTAGAATTGTCTAGGGGATTTTTGTCTTGACGATGGGTGCGCGTGAGTGCACCCGCAGGTGTAGCTCCCGAGCCCCCGGGTGATTCGGGTAGAATCGTCTGGGGAGTTTTGTCAGTAGGGGGATTTTTTGTTTTGTCAACGGGTGTAGCCCCTGAGCCCCCGGGTAATTTGGGTAGAATTGCCTAGGGGGTTTTGTCAGCGGGTGTGAGTGTGTGTACTATAGTGGGCATAGTCTCTTTTTTCTAGTTTCTAACCCATCGTTTCTAGGAGCATGGTCCTAGGTGTTTGGTCGCGGTCGAGGGACAGGGCGAGATGGAGTTTCGTCAATTGGGGGCGTCGGGCGCACCGAGGGTTTGGGCGAGTTGGAGTCGTGGATCCTAGGATCAGGCGAGTCGGAGTCGCTAACCAAGGCATTGGGCGCGCTAAGGGATCGGACAAGGCAGACTCGTGGATTCAGGTGTTGGGCGCGCCGAGGGATCGGGCGAGTCGGAGTTGTGGATCCAGGCATTAGGCGTGTTGTGGGATTAGGGGAGTCGGAGTCATGGACCCAGGCATAGCTAAGGTGTTGGCCGTAGCTGATGGACAGTCGAGGGATCAGGCAAGATGGACTCATGGACCTAGGCGTGTAGCCGAGGGATCGGGCGAGTCAGAGTCACAGATCTAGGCGTTGGGCACGCTGAGGGATCGGGTGAGTTAGAGTCACAGATCCAGGCATCGAGCACGCTAAGGGATCAAGCAAGTCGGAGTCGTGGATCTAGGCGTCAAGCGCGCCGAGGGATCGGGTGAGTTGGAGTCATGGATCTTGGCGTCGGGCGCGCCGTGGGATCGGGTGAGTCAGAGTCACGGATCCAAGCATAGCCGAGGCATTTGGCATCTAAGCCCTATTGGGCATGGTAGGGGTTGGTTGAGTTTCGTGCGTTACCCCATCCGTGGTTTCTTACAATCGAAGGGGCTAAGCTAATGTTGCTTGCCTCGATGGCTCGAGTGATGTGCTCGGTGAGCTCGCTAACGTGCATGTTCGAGTGAAGTTCTGGTCCATCATCTCAGTAGATGCCTCATGTGGGACTCCACTGCTCCTTAACCCATGTCTTGGTAGATGCCTGGGTCATTCTAAACACCAACCTAGGTGGCCCGCTGGCCTTCCCTCGATGGAGATTCTATGGGCATGGCTCGA
Source organism: Miscanthus floridulus (assembly GCF_019320115.1). Taxonomy (NCBI): domain Eukaryota; kingdom Viridiplantae; phylum Streptophyta; class Magnoliopsida; order Poales; family Poaceae; genus Miscanthus; species Miscanthus floridulus. The sequence goes on from NW_027096908.1 coordinate 22,269, forward strand.
GGTTAGGATCGAATGAGAAGGTTGAGATGACCCTGTCTACTTTAGGGCAGACTGGGTGAGGGCCGCTCGGGGCTCATCTGCATTTTCTCCCCTAGCTCTATTTAACGCGAGGCGGCCTCGAGCCCTTTGTGGGACAGCCTTCGAAACCCCGATCAGTTGTTGCTCATGTTGAATGAGGCAACTGCCGCTTGTGACACAACATAGAGCGTTGTGATGCATTTAACTGCATATGCAATGCTCCAGGTGTATGGGATGAATGAATGTGTGCATGAATGTATGAATGACAGTAGATGAATGAATGATCATATAAAGAAATAGTGGGGTTTGGTAATGTTACCTTGATGACTCGAGTGACAGGGTTTGAGGAGCTCCTATTAGATATGTCCAACCAGGATCCGTGCTTGTCGTTCGAGACAGAGTCGACATGGCCCACATGGGGCGTCACTCTGCTCCTTACCTGTCACTTGGCATTTGCCTGAGCCGTCCGATCAACTCAGGAAGTTCATTGGTCTCTCCTGGGTTGAGATCCCATAGTTGGGCCTTTCCAAGTCCTACCTAGGAAGGCGGAAGGCTGCCTACGCACAGTTGTGCCTTGTTTCTCATGCCCAGCATATGGTAGTGGTAGGCCATACCTAGGCCATGTCCTGTCTAAGCGGGCATTGTTCCATCAGGCAGGGTGCGTCCTATCGATCAAGGCACATCCTATCATATCCCATCCGCATTGAATGGGGGAAGAGAGAGGGTTTCTTGCCCCAATCCCTTGCGTTTCCCCAACTGCTATGCCTTCTCCTTAAATAGGGAAAGGGAGAGGGTTTTCATCCCATTCCTTCGCTTATTCCCCATCTACCGTCTTTCCTCCTTCTTCCTTCTCCCTGAGAGTGTTCATGCGCCGTGGTGGTTCCTAGAAAAAGAAAGGGCAGAGCAAGGGAGAGGAGAAAGCTCATAGATCCATTCTTGAATCCAGAGCACAATGTCGAGCTAGAGGTCATCCATTGTGGAGGAGTCGGTGGCACACTGGAGGGCATCTACGGGGGAGGATTTCCCGTAGCCTCAGGCGGGCAAGGTTGTCTCCTTCCTCGCCTTCCATGAGCATGGGTTGGGATACCCTGCGCACTGGTTCCTACGTGGGCTCCTCAATGAGTGAGGCCTAGAGCTATAGCACCTCAATCTGACTGGGGTGCTGCACATCACTGGATTCATCACCATGTGCAAGGCCTTCCTCGGGATGGAGCCACACATGGATTTCTTTCGGCGAATGCTCTCTGGATGAGCATTATCAGAGGGGAAGCCGCTCAGGGTCATGCTGGTGGGGGGCTTCATGCTGTAGAAGAAACCAAGCATGCCAGGCTTGTACCCCGCTTACACCCCCTGCGATTCTAATCGGGGGTGGCATGGGGAATGGTTCTACATCAAGAACCCGATGGAGGTGCCGTTCCTGCCTTTCACCAGCAAGAGGCTAGAGAGGTAGGATAGTTGGTCATGGGGCCCTTCTAGCCGGGAGAAGAAGAAGCTGGAGATCATCGGGGCGGAGCTCCAGAAGCTGGTGAAGCAGGGCCTTGATGGGGTACGGGTGTTCCACACCTTCTTTCACCATCGGGTTGCCCTGCTAGCAGAAAGGACACGGCCGATGTGGATGTACAATGGCTCGACGGACCCCGACCGTGCGTCATCAGAGGAGCTATCGAACGATGAGGTCTGGAGTCGCCTTGACCGGGTGCTACAGCTGAGGGTCAAAGAGACCCTTGATGGAAAGCCCAAACCTCTTCACGCTGTGAAGCTGTCCAAACTGGTATGCTCCCCTCTCCTTACTCTGTGTTCTTTTCCCTTTTTGCTCTCATGTATCTTGACATTGAGTCATCCATTTCATAGGGACTCAGAGTTTACAAGTCCTAGCCGCATCTTTCAAAGGGGCCAGAGGGCATAGCACGATAAGCCACCCTAAAGGAGGCAGCAGTTGAGAGGAAGAAGAAGAGAGCTGAGAAGGCTCAATGGAAGTATGAGAAGGACATTGAGATCGCTCGACATGTGTGGGTCAGGGAAAATAGGAGCGACGTCAAGTCGGAGGACCCCACAGAGGAGGGGGACGATGCGAGCTCTTCTAAGAATGAGAGGGGTCAGAAGGTCATGACTTTGGCGATGCATCATGAGCCTATGGCTGCATCTATCAGTAGTGGGCATGAGACAGAGAGGTGCGGTGACGTTCCCATGCTAAGGAAGCACGCCGTGAGCTCGGACGTTGTCTGCAAGCGAGAGGTGAAGCAGAGACGTGGTTGTCGTGCTCTTCGAAGGTGTCGCCGGCCTTGTCCCCACCTGCTCCGAGCATGGCGGGTAGGCTAGGTGGTCAGAGGAGTAGCCTCGCACCCACGTGTTGTCGGGGCTGGTGCCAGCGCATGACCCACAACGGGGGGATGCCTCACCAGCTGCTTCGGTCGGTGCGCCCTGAGCCGGTCGCACACGTGGGCCAAGCGGGAGGCTTCGGTCGAAGTGAGGGGGTGTGGGTGGTGGCCTGGGGGGGTCCTCGCTCGGTGGGCCTATTGCTAGTGGGTCGGGGCTTTAGAGCCCTACTGCTTACATCTCGGTATGCTTTCTTTGTTTCATTTCATCTCGTATTTGAGTTTTTGAGCGACTAACCTATTCCTTTTGATAGGGGCTAGATGCTGATGGGGTTGAGCATCACCCCAACTTTTGTGTAGGAGGAGTGGAGGCCCACCTTACAGTGCGCTGTGACGAGTGGTGGGGAGAGCAGGGTGGTGGCGGCGTGTCCTTCCCCTCTAGGGGTGGCACCTTCACAGCCGATAGCAAGTACGGCGATCGTGGCGGCGATAGTGTTGGTGGCGATCTCGATGACCATGGTGGAGGTTGGGTCAGAGGTGACCCTTGTGGCTCCTCCCCCACTGTGGTGGAAGAAAAGGGAGAGATGGGGCTCCCTACCTCACCAGGTAGAGGGCCGCATGGCTCACCCCCGGTTGGAGTTGGAGGTAGGGGGGGATGCATCCGGCCAGAGGCAGAACGTCTATCGATAGCCTTTGAAATCATGGTAGTGGAGATCCCCTCTGATGGCGAAGCAGGTGATGAGGTGGAGCCGCTGGTGCTGTAGGAGCTGTGGTGGTCCAGTCATCGACCGGGCCTTCCAGCGGGCTAGGGGCGACCGACCTGGTGTGGCCCTACCCTGAGGACCCGAGGAAGGTTTGGTTCATCCTCTAGGATGAGCAGGAGTGTCAGCTCTGGGACATGCTTAGGGGGAGAGGACTTGTGATGGAGTCCGATCTCGCCCAAACCAGGGTGAAGCTAGAGGAGGCCCTGAGCAGGTCAAGTCCGTCCAGCAGGCGGTTATGGTCGACCTGCCTTATGTCATAGAGGTGAGTTTTTTGTGTTCGTCCTTGACTCCTTGGTCTTTTGTTGGTTGCCTCAGCATGTTTGCTTCTTGTTCTTTAGGGTTGGAGGAGATGTCGAGCCGCAAGTCTCATTTCCTCTAGATGGAGCATGCCTAGGAGGCCGAGATGTCATGGCTAGTTGCTGAGCTTGAGCACGAGCTAGAGTCCACCTACCGTGAATCCCAAGACCGAGCAGTGGAGGTGACCAAGGAGCGGGCGGCGAAGCTGCTTGTGGCAGAGCGGGCAACTGCAACTAAGTGGGGGCTTGAGGCAGCGAAGGTCCACCAGGTGGAGACCAGGCGGTGCTATAGAAGTCCCTGGCGGAGACCAAGGTGGCGCTCCAAAGTACCCAGAGAGCCAACTGGAAGGGGGGGACAGAGGGGGTTGGCCCTATAGAGACCCTGGAAGTAGAGCGGAAGGCCCTAGAGTCGAGCAGAAGGCCTGGTCGAAGGTCGACGGAGTGCTCGTGCTCTAGGGCCAGGTGCATGGGACTGAGGATTGAAAGCCCGCTTGCGTGACCAGGTGACTCGGTAGGAGGGACTCTCTATCCTTGAGAACACTCGCCTTGGTATGTATCCGTTCTGCTTTCAATGTCTTGGTTTCT
>NW_027096908.1:30746-60000 GCF_019320115.1 Miscanthus floridulus
GCTGGGAACTCGTCGGAGTCGCTTTTGCGATCAGAGTAACTGCCCGTGTCTGAACCACTGCTGCTTCTTGAGCTTGGCCTGCTGCCTTTGCTTTTGCTCTCCTCAGCGAGCTTCTCATCCTTTTCCTCCGGGAGGACATCCACGACGATGGGGCGTTCCTGGGCGAACTTGTCGAGCTGTGTCTTTAGCTCGAACAGTACAGAGTCTTCCGCAGAGTCAATGTCAATCTCGATCTCACCACGGGTATCGGCATCGCCGAAGTGCTTCAGCAGGAACTCAAAGATGTGCCCTGGCAGTTCCTCAGACAGCGAGGACAGGCGACCAGCAAGCTGATTCCTCTCTTCTTGCGACATCTGCGGCGCCCGTATCTGCTTCTGCTCCACCAGAGTTGAAATCTTCCTCCTCTTCACCGAAGGCACATTGCCCCCACCATCCACCAACGGCTCCGGTCGCTGTTTGGAGGCCAAGAACCGCTCCTTCTTGCCGGCAGTTGTTGCGCCGCCCTTGCATGCCCCACGCCGGGATATAAGCTCTGCTTTCTTTAGGAGACCGCTCAAGACATCGAGCTCGCACGCCAGGCGCTTCTGTAGGAGCTCCCGAGCTGACATCTCGCCGCCGACGGTTAAGACCTTCGTGTCGGCGGCGGCGGTCTCGACGTTGTTGCGGTTGCAGGTCATCTTGCGCTTCTGGCTGGGCACGTACAACTTGTCGACCCCGGCGTGGCATAAACCGACGTGTCTCGTGCGGGAGCAACGACGCGCCGCGGCTTCTTCCCAGACGCGCGCACACTAGCGTCAGAAGGGGCAGGCGCGGCGCGACGAGGGGCGCCGCCGGCGAAGGAGCGAACGGCAGCGGCAAGGGCGCCCATGATCCGTCGCAATGCAAGCAAACAGTATCAAGAGAAGAAGGCATCAAAGGATGTCCGAGGAAGGGAAGAATCTGCACATAAAAGGGCTGTTTTTGGAAGCTAGCCAAATGGCCTTTTAGAGGGGGAAAAACAGATGTCGGAGGAAGGGAAGAATCAACACATAAAAAGGCTGTTTCTGGAAGCTAGCCAAATAGTTTATTAAGAAGAAAAAAATGTCCTCGAACACGAACAGTTCCCTTATTGGTTGCCAAAAACTTAAAAATTGTGCCACTTCATTTTGTTGCATGCGTGATCCATAAAAGAGGCGCGGGGCGTCGGCATGGAACACCCCTGGATGGAAACGAATCAAATACGTATAGAATTGCATATGTAAATGTCATCATTACCTTATTTTTTGTCCGATACGGATTTGAATATCCATTTAGTTTTGTTAAGTATAAATGTCTATCCAATAGTTTTTAAAAACAAATTATATAATAAGATATTGAAATATGATATAATAAACATACTAACTTCTATTATACATATATAATGAATAATAATAAACCTATATAGTCATACTAATTGTCAAATTAATTATATATCAATAATCATATTAACTTTGTGTACATTAATATTTAAGGTAAAACATATAGGTTACTAATTACTCAACTTTTTAATAGTTTTATGCTCAGGATTATTGGGTGCATTGAGAACCAGCAAATATGTGAGTGATGACAGATGGATTGGGCACGTTGGAATTTTACGAATGATTTTAGGTAACTATTGGAGCACACGACTTCTGTTTGTTTTCAATAGTTTTGGGAATAGACTTTAGGTAATATATGGAGATGCTAAACAATTTGTATTTCATGTTTATATACTTTCCATTCTAAATTATAAGTCATTTTAATTTTCTAAATACATAATTTTTATTATGTATATAGATAGTCTAGGTAGCATATAGTAAAATCAATATATTTTTAGAAGTCAGAACAACTATAATTTGGAATATGTGGAGTAGTATATATATGTTATCATACTGAACATACACCAAACTAGAAATCCTCTTTACCAACATAACTCTTGGCACAAATCTTCGTATATAACACTAGTGTCACTACACTTTTGGTCTATATGTGGATCCCTTCACCCACTATAAAACACGGGAGAAGTACACATCATCACAACGCTTCAATATATATACATACATACAGTGCTAGCTGCTGCCTCTGCCATGGCAACAAGAATTAATCGATGGTATGGTAAGCCACTAAGGTCAATGTGGATAAACACGCTTCGTATAAAAATCCGTGTCTATCGATCGATCGATCGTCAGTTTTCTTCACATGTCGAGCCAGTCGTCGTCGTCGTCTTCGTTGAGGAAGTACCTGTACCTGTCGAGATCCTGGTCGGTGAGGCCGTACTTGAGCCGCCAGTACTCGAGCCGCTCCTCGGCCTCTCTCATGTTGTTCATCAGTATCTGCACCCAATGACGGATTGCGTCAGCCGTGAGGTCAAGAAACAGAAACAAAAACCAAAAAAATGTTTAGTAGGAGTAGTAGTAGTAAGCTCACGTACGTGATACGCGATGTTGATCTTCTGGAATTCGACGCCGGTGTCGCGGTCGCTGTCCTTGCAAACGTCCGGATGGTACTGCACGGGCACAGGGGAGACGAACGAACTCGTCAGACAGAGGAACACGCAATCAGCTGTTTCGGCGTGGATATGGCAATTGATTGATCGCTGGATCAATGGAGAGTACGGAGGTTATGGTTATAGACGACGCACCACTAGCGCGAGGCGGCGGAAGGCCTTCTTGACCTCGTTCCGGGTGGACCCCGGGCGCAGCCGCAGCGTCCGGTAGTGCTCCTCCGCCAGTCCCCCGGACGCGCCCACCCCCGCCTCGCCCACGAAGCTGCATCTGATGGCCACCGCCGCGCCGCGCCTCGCCGTCACCGTACCCGTCCTCCTCCTCCTCCTCCCCCACACCTCCATCGACGACGGCGACGGCGAGACGCGCACTCCTGCTCCGACGGCCATTTGAACACCGCCCGCGGCTGGCTCACGCACGAGAGAGGCAGGGGTTGGAAGGAAGCAACGAAGAGCGCCGCGACCGCGAAGCGAGAAGCAGATGATCGAGCTGGTGTGAGCTGCGACTGCGAGGGGAGAACGAAGTGTGTGTGCTGTGCTTCCGGATTTGACCGTTCTGTGGTGGCCGCGCACGGGGCTGGGTTATATCGGAGAGGGGAGACGCGGTTGGTTGGGGAACTCGCGGCGACAGCGGCCGGCCCTTTGCACGTTTTGGATCACGGCGAATTGCCAGCGGAACAAAGCTGCCCCTTGCATGGCCGCTACCGGCTGGGATCGACAGCGCGGCCGCACGCGTGTTCCTATCCGATCTTTGCGGGTGCGGGCTGCGGCGGGGAAAACGAGAAGCTTCTGGCGCTCGGGGCCGGGGGCCTCCGCGGGCGGCCACGCTGTGCAAGCAAGCAGCCAACGCGGCGGCTGCGTGCCAAATGTTGCCGATAGCGGGGGAACAGACAGGAAGTCAGCAAGACAGCAACGGCTAGCTAGGCCTCGGCAGATCCAGCCAGCCAAGACATTTTGGGAAAATGTCACGGACTCACGCGACGGAACGGTGAGAATGTTGCATTGCACCGGACGACGTGAGCGATGCACGGTCGCACGCAACCCCGTATCCGTATATATTTCCCACTGGGGTTGCTCGTCTGTGCGACAGGGACTTACAATGGCAGGGGACGACACCTTCGCGGTGAAGGCCGACGACATGTTGGACCAAAGGGACGGTGAATTTCGCAGTGTCGATTCTTCTTCATATGTTCCGGCTATGCCAAGACGACGTCGTGTTGCGCCGGTTAAACCAAAGGCGACACGGCCAACGGGCCAAACCGCCCAACCCCGTTAGCCCCTTCCACTTCCCCGAATTTTTTACTTTTTAGCCATTTTTTTGAAAGTTTCTCACAAATAGACCCCTGGCGGAAAGAATTTAGAAAATGGACCCTAGCTCGGCGCCATCGATGCTGACGCCGAGCTCGGCGCTATCGTCCCTGGCGCCGAGCCCCTGGGCTGGGGCGAACTTACATGGAAGGAAGCTCGGCGCCAGTCACTCTGACGCCGAGCTCGGCGCCGTTGACGCTGGCGCCAAGCATGCCACCCCTCGCGGCGGCGCTTCGGCCTGGACAACGAGCGTCCGGTCGCGTGCCGCGCCTCGGCGAGCATCCCGAGCCTGCCCTTGGCGACGAGCAGCGCGGCCGCGTACCCCGTGGCGCGCGGCTGAAGGAGCGCGCGGGGCTGGGGGCCGGGGCGAGGACGTGATGGGCGCTGGACCTGGCATGCGCTTGACTGAAGACCGGGAGAGCTCTAGCCGTTGGAGGCGTGCCGCTGACAGATCCAACAGAGCCACGTTGTTGCGCATGCCGTATGAGCAGTTGCTGCCTGCCTAACTGCCTATCGGCGACTGCGAGGCCGTTCTAGCGTGCGCACGTTCAAATTGAAATGATGTTCGAGCGATGCTTGCTTTGCTTATATATGCACACTTTGACTGTTGCAAAAAACAAAAACCAAAATAGTTTGTATTATTGTTGTATATATGAACTTTAGGGAAAAGAGGAGATCCGTCGCGTCTCTTTATTTATTGTAGTTCTTTTATAACGTTTATTTGTAGTTGGATGCTACTTTTACATGAGAAGCACAACGCCTGAACGCCGGCCAGGTCAGCTCCGATCCAGCGGCCATCAGCTAGAACGGCGTCTCCGTGGAACGCCGGTGCCCTCCTTCCCCATCTTGCCGACGTCGTTGAACGCCTGCCCCGTCATCTGGTCCGCCGCCTTCACCCGCAGCATCACGTCCTCCTCCTCGGACTCGGCTTCGTCCCCCGCCTTATTATCTGTGGTCCTGTCCGCCGCCGCGTCCCTGACGCCACGCGGCTTGTCCGCCGCCACGTCCTTCGTCTCGCCGGCCTTGCCCATGGCGGCGTCCGCCACGCCCCTGGCCTTCCTCGCGGACTTGGTCCCGCCTCGACGCGTGGAGCTCGTCGGCCGCCTTCTGCGCCGCGGACTACGCGCGCTCCTCGTGGCTCTTCTGCATGGACGCCATGGCTCTTCTAGCTGACAACAACCTGGCACACTATCTACTCGATCGAATGATGATGCCGCCGGTGCACTCTCTTGTTCTTGCTTGGTTTGCTTGTGCGAGTGGTCAGTGGATGAACACAGTGCGGCGCGAGTTGGGAGATAAAAAAGGCGGCGAGAAATCTCCAGAGAGGGTACGGTGTCGAGGTGTCGCTTGCCGGTCGCCAGCGTCGCACTGCACGCCGCGTGTGAAAGCCGTAGGACACGTACAATCCTGACATGCTGCTCAGACGGCACGTTGGGTTCATAGCCGAGAAGCCGAGCAACTAGACCCGCGGATGGTAAGACAGCCCACGCTCGCCCATAGCTCCAGCACTGCCGCTCACCCCATGTCGCCGTTTGTTGAGCCGTCGCGCCGGCCGAGGACGCACGCGAGCAGCAAAACGAGGATCACAAAGTGTTGGACTGACGCCGCGCTGTCCACCCCAGGAGCGGCAGCGAGCAGATGGAGCGGTAGAGGGTGAGGCCAAGCAGGCGCCATGGACGACTCTGTACTTGAGTTGCCGGCCGCCATGGACGCCCGCGTCGCCTTCCGCGTCGCCTTGACTCCGACCAGCGCCACAGGATCCAACCACAGCGGCACCGCTCAACCCTGTCCGAGGAGCGCACCAGCTGCTACCTGCGTAGGCCGTGCTCGCCAGGCTGCGCCCGCATACCAACGGCGCGCAGCGCGCCCTGCCGACTAGAACTCCATCGCCGGGATATGAACGCCGAACGGGACTTGGATGTTTTGCTGAACGGCACAGAGCTGTGGCCGCAGCGGACGACGAGCAGCAACGGCGGCCTCGTCCTTGGCCTCGGCGGCTGCGACGGCGCAGCGCAGGCAGAGCCCGCGCCCAGGCTCCTCCCGCGGCGCGCCTGAGCCTCGCCCTCGCCGCTCGTCGTCGTCCCCGGCGCTCGCCCCGGCCCCAGCCCCGCGCGCCACAGGGTACGCGGCCGCGCTGCTCGTCGCCAAGGGCAGGCTTGGGATGCTCGCCGAGGCGCGGCACGCGACCGGACGCTCGCTGTCCAGGCCGAAGCGCCGCCGCGAGGGGTGGCATGCTCGGCGCCAGCGTCAACGGCGCCGAGCTCGGCGCCAGCATCTACGGCGCCGAGCTCGGCGCCAGAGTGACTGGCGTCGAGCTTCCTTCCATGTAAGTTCGCCCCAGCCCAGGGCTCGGCGCCAGGGACGATGGCGCCGAGCTCGGCGTCAGCATCGATGGCGCCGAGTTAGGGTCCATTTTTTGAATTCTTTCCGCCAGGGGTCTATTTGTGAGAAACTTTCGAAAAAGAGCTAAAAAGTAAAAAAATCGGTCCATTTCCATGCGGCATCTGGATAGCCCATTTCGTCCGGCTACCTTCTACGGAGTTCAGCAGCTTGGAACGGTCACGCGTGATCGAATGCTCCTAGTCAGCGTCGATGGGCTATCCCTGTTAAAAAATTTCTGGTGACTAGGAGCATTCGATCACGCGTGACCGTTCCAAGCTGCTGAACTCCGTACCTGATGGCGTTCGAGCGGCTGCACATCGGCGCCAACAACGACTTGACCGCTCATGACGTCCTTGGCGGAGTCGATGATGTTGTCCATGAAGAAGACGTACACGATCACATCGTTGCCGGTGCCGACGTGCAGCCGCTCGAACGCCATCAGGTTGAGGAACATGAAGGTGACAGCGATTCGATGCCCTGCTGCCGCCACCGCCACGGCTACTGGCGGCGCGCACGCGGAGGCCACCTCCACCGACGCGTCGGCTTCATCCAGCGTCTTCTCCACGTCCCCTCGCTCACCTGCTCGCGTGCCCATAGGATGTTTGATGAAATGAAGCGTCAATAGTTGCTTTAGAAGGACAAGTCAGCAGGTCACGTTAGCACGAGAAGCCAATGTGGACAGCTATGGACCTAAGTGATACACCATACTAAGTTTATAGACCCAAAAAGCCACTTTGAAAGTTGATGACCTAATTGAAACCTCATCACAAGTTAATGAATCTCTGGTGCATTTAACTCTTAATTCATAGATACACTTTCTCTTGTCCAATTGTGGTGAATTTTTTATGTTGGGCTAATAATTTCATGCTTGAGGTATAGTAAATATTTCATGCTCATTGAATCATATATAACTGAGTTATAGATTTATCTAGGTTTATCTATTGATTTATCTATGTTTATCTAGATAAAACTATAACTCAGTCATACATGATCCAATTAGCATGAAATTTTTGTCGATCTCAATCATGCAATGATTAGCCCACCATAAAAATTTTGTCTTAATTGAACCATGAAAATTGCACCTATGAATTAATTACAGAAAACATATATCTAATGATATAAAGAATTTTTGCACCAAAGCATACCATATCATATGTTCACTATGTAGATCAACTCATGTGGAGTCCAACAAAAAATTTTATGCTCATCAGATCATGTATGTTTAAGTTATAGATTTAATTTCATTTAAAAACTAATTTAACAAACATAAACCTAGATAAATCTATAACTCAATCATACATGGTCTAATGAACATGAAATTTTAACTACAGATCAAGCACGCAATGATTAGCCTACCATATAAATGTAACCACAATTGGATAGGAGAAACTATAACTATGAATTAATTATAGAAAATTATAGATCTAAAGTTACAACAAAAACTTTATACTAAAACACACCTTATCATATATATGTTTACTGTGTAGATGTATTCATGTGGAGTGCAACACAATTAGGTTTTACATGTTATAATTTTTCTGTGATTTACAGTGATTTTTCAAAGATTCAACCAAAATAAACATAAAAGAAAAAAAGAAAGACCAACATAAAAACTGCCATGGGTCAAGTGACCGGTTTTGAGAGACGAGGGAGGAGCTGTTTTTGTTTTTTGAGTTGAATGAGAAAAAACTGACTTTTGTGATAGTCAAAGAAGGCAAAATAAACTTTTTCTTTTCTTTTACTAGTTGAGAAGGTCCACGTGCCGGTCCATTTACCCTAGCCCATTTGGCCACTTCTATCCGGAAAGTACAGCGCACAGGTGCAAGCAGGCGCGCGCTCCTGGTCAACAACTCTACGGCTCTAAACCATTGTGTGCGGTGATGACTAGGCTGCATGGTGCGCTGGACCGGTTCGCCAGCGCAGGAGGCCAAGAGCATGCAAACCATCAGCCTGCCCAGTTCAAGCAAACCGACGGGCCTCCAACTTGGCAGCTTTAACGCATCATGCTATTTGGAACAGAGATCAGATCAGGTGCAGTCGCGCGTGCGAGTCCAAGGTAGCGACTGCACATGCTCTCAGCCTAACACGTTTGTTTCCAGCGGGCTAAAGTTTAATCATATCACATCGAATTTTCAGATATAAATTAGAAGTATTACATATAGACTAATTATAAAACTAATTACACAGATGAAGACTAATTTGTGAGACGAATCTATTAAGTCTAATTAGTTCATAATTTAAGAATGTGATGCTACAGTAACATTTGATAATGATGGATTAAATAAGCTTAATAGATTCGTCTCACAAATTAACCTAAGATTTCTGCAATTAGTTTTATAATTAGCTTATATCTAGTCCTTTTAGTTAGTGTCCAAATATTGAACGTGACAATGACAAAACTTTAGTCCAGGATTCAGACACAGTCGTAACAAGTGGATAGAGTGCCCAGTAGTCAGAGTAGTAATAAACAGTAAAAAGGTGAACGGTGTGTCCCTCCTCGCGTCTACAACTTACAGTACTCGAACTCGGTCCTGGGCGCTATCTAGAGAGGACGCCTGGTTGTGCTCAGGGTCCTAATTAATCTGAGCGAGAGTTGCTCGTGATTTGTCCAGCGGAGTGTTCTATAGTCGTGCTCAATCTGCTCTCTCAATCAGCGAGTTGCACTACTGCAGAAATCTTTTTCGAGACAGGCAAAAACAATTTTTCAAGGCAAGTCAAACGCCTCCGACCAAAGATCATGGTTAATCAGGCCTTAATGGAGACGGTTGCTTGTCTGTCTCCGCAAATAAATCAGAAAAAATAAAATAAAAAAAACCCATGGACGAGCCCATTGAGCCCATCGATGGGCCCGCCAAGCCCAATGCCACCACTGCCGCAGCCCCGCATCCGGTGCGCCGCCGCTGTCCTCGCCGTCCTCGTAGCCTCCTGGATCTGCCACCACAGTAGCGACCGCTGTGGATCCGCCTATTTGGAGCTCGACCGGTCTGGATCCGTCGCCGGGGCGCTCGACCGACAAGGATCTGCCGCTGTGGCAGAACCGCGCTCGGCCGGCCTGGATCCGCCGCCGGGGCGCTCGACCGACATGGATCCGCCGTTGTGGCAAAACCGTCTAATCTAATGCCCTCCCAAGAGTACTTATCTTCCATTAGACACTAAGTACCCAAGAGAGTGCACTAAATCGTGTCGTTCGGTCGAACACACCCTAAGGGAGAACTCAAAAATCCATATTTTTCCATCAGTATCATAAATGAGAGAATAGAGCTTACAACATTCTTAACCATTTCTTACATCACTTTATTACAACATTAGAGTACTTAAACAAGTTGAATGCAATAGTAGAATTAAGATAGTTTTAAATGTAAAAGAGTTTATACATTTTAGGTTCACATTTTTATCTTGCAGCAGAGAACAACATATGATCAGAGTTACAACGGAAATAAAGATTAATGGTAAATCTTTAACATAATGAATATTTATAAAGCAGTTATGATGGTAGATCATAAAATTTTTCTTCTAAAAACTTTTAGTGAGGATTATAAATAAACACTACGATCGTAGTGTAAAAGGAATCCTTTCTGAGTCCACCAGGAGGTTTCCACACATAAGAGTCAGTTCTAGCATCCATCTATCACCTGCAACAGGAGGAATAAAACCCTGAGTACTCGATTGTACTCAGCAAGACTTACCCGACTGGAAGAAAATAAAAAAATCCAAGGATATGAAAGGCTATCTGGCTTGTGGATTATTGCATATGCAGGAAGCATTACTAAACATGTATCCTTATATTCAATTTTATTAGTAATCATCATTAGTTCATTAGCTAACCATTCTATGTAAGCACCTATGCTACTTTTTCAAGCAGGTGGTAAGCAATCAAAACCATTTTACTATCTTTCATATTCTAGTTCTTACTACGGTGCTAGACCATAGACAAGTCGTACCGTCTCACAGAAACAACAATTCGTGAATCAATGTATCCCAGCTGTGCACCCCGAAACACACGCCTCGTTTGTACCTAGGCACAAATAAGACCAACCCATTCCACTCCTATCAAGGGGTCCAGGTCCTCGTCCAAACTTGGACTCCAAGCCCCCAACACCTGAGACCCAGTCTCAGTATGGTGCTTAGACCTCCACCTAATACCCACCCCTAAAAGCCGGTCTAGAAAGAGCCGGAACTCGTGACAAGAGAGTAACAAGTCTTCCTGCTCCCATAAGCAAGTATGTGCTTAGGATAATAAGTCTGTGACCTAACTACCATCCACAGCAACGGACTATCCTCAATCGACACAGGTGGGACAAATGCAACCGGAGCCTCGCTCAGTTGCCTAACCAAGCCCAAATCTAAATCCAAAGCACAGTCCCGTTCGATCTCCAATTATCATCCATATATATTTCATGTGATAGTTATATGATAATAAGAACAATAATATATTTTCTATCTCTCGCGAGTGACAGGTAATCACTCGACTTCTACCGGAATCCTTTAGCATAGCAATCTACACGATCCTGCCATACTAGTAGGATATATATATGCAAGTGGTTTTCATTCAACTTCTTAAAACTTAATACACAAGCATAAAATAAAGTGCAGAATAATAGGGTTCATGCACCGGGGCTTGCTTGAGCAAGATATAACCAAGAATTTGCATTCTACCGTGGCAACACGATCACCAAGGCATCATCCTCCTGCTACTCCGATTGACTCTAGATCCATCGTTTTCCTGTTATGATATTCGCAGATGCAGCGCAGAAAACGTAATTAACCAATGGCAACCGCAACTCTAAAAATACTATTACGCTTCACAAGCTAATGAGCTAGCTCTAATGACTAACATACTAGGCTACATATCCGCGTTGTCAAGTAAGGCTTCATTTTCGGAAAATGTTTTAGTTTTACAACCCCAAGGTGTTTTGGTATTTTATTGATTAAATATATATATATATTTAAACTAGGGCTCATTTAGCTACCTTAGCAAACTAATTATTATGGAGCTACAAAAATTATAGTGAGCACCTAATAATGGTAGGAATTTACTGTGAAAGGTTCAGAGCGAATACTATTACTAATTTATCACAAAAATTCCTACAAGTTTATATCTTAATAATATTAAGTATTCCAATTTAATTAGATAGCCCCTGAAAATACTATGAAACTATGTGAACAAGACATACCAGCAGATAGATCATGATTTTAGAAACCTAACAAATTAGTTTCAAATTTTTTTGGATAGGTACATAAATTGATATTGAAATTACAAGTTTGCTTAGAAACTAAATTAGAAAAATGCTTTAGAAAACAAATGGGCCGATGGCAAGCACTCGGCCCAGCAGCCCATTGCGACCCGTGTGGAGTGTGGCCGCACGCTAGCAAACCAGCCCAACTGGCCCGCTGCGCGAGCGCTCCGACGCATTTGCAAAAGAGTCCTTAGTCTAACAAGTTATTACGCGGCACTATGCACACTATTGCAGAAGAGACACGCTTCGCACCTAACACCCTGTAAAAACTCGTCGCTGCAATGGCATGCCCCTAGGCCCGTGCGCGCGATGGCATGGCTCACCGACGGCATACAACGGTGACGCCGGGCAACCTAGTGGCGCTCCGGTGAGACCAAGGGGTCAACTGAGCTCTATGGCCAAACGCGCAAGGATGGTGGCGGTTGGGAGCTTAACGGTGCACTACCGAGGCCTGGTCTCGACGACGGGCAGAACCGTGCAGCAGCGCAACTGTTCCGACGGCCTAAGATACTATCGGGGTGGTAGAGATAGCGGGTAAGCACTAGTAGCTCACTAGAATTCATGCTGCGGTGACGGTTGAGGCGAAGGAGTGCCGAGGTGGCCTGGCCATGTGCGAGCCGCCGGGGCGGAGGTGCTCTGGGATGGACACCCATGCGTCACCACATCTTCAGCAAGCGCCCTGGTCAAATGGCGCGAGCACCAGATAGAGGAGGTCAAAGCGAGCTCGTAGATACAAACAATTGAACCCATTCGGACCTTACCCTAATTTCACTAGCATGACGGCGCACCTAGCAGGAGGCGAGAAAAATGCCAAATTGGTGGCTAGTATTGCTCGGTTGTGCCAAGGTGAGGGTCGGGCTGCTAGCTGGCTTTCCTGTCTAACTGCTGGAATGCCGAATTGAGGTGTGGTGCCCCGAACTGCACGTATTTGTCGTGTGAAGAGGGGCAATTCTATCGACGACAAGGGCAGGCGGGGGCAATAGCTCTTCAAGGCTATACCTGCTTCGGTCAAGGCTGTGTTAATGAAGCGAGGCATCTGCATGGGGAAGACTTAGAGAGAGAGCATCGTGGAGCACCGTGATGGGATGGCTCGGCCATGGCGGGACGCGGGCGGCAGAAGTGAAGCAGCGATCGCGCTCGGGGCCGTCTCATAGGGCTGGTGCAACAAAACGACGTGAGGGAGGGCAGTGATACCGCGACAAGGACATTAGTGCAACGTGACTACGGAGGCAGGCAGCGGCTCGGCGAGTAGGTGGTTTGAGCGGTGGAAAGAGTGCCACGTCGGCTAGACAAAGGCCACCGTGACATCGGTCTGGCCCACGCACGTCCAGGACGACAGTGCGCACGTGATGGCTGCGTAGCAGTAGCTCGGCGCCGCGGAAGGCGGCCGCAACCAACCCCTAGCCCGACGCGTGGCCGACAGCCAGCAAGGCCGACCACGAGCACGATCGTGGCCAGGAGCGGCCAGGCATCGACAACGTGTGCGCGTGGTGATTGCGGACTCGGGCTGATCGACGGCCACCGGTGTCACGTATGCATTTTAAAGCGACTAAGAGTTGTTGATCCTCGCATCTGTAACTCAAACCAATTTCACTACTCTAAAGTCCACACTACCGATTATCTAACGAAGCAATCATCAAGATCAAAGAGCAGTTAGGGAGGGAGATAAACGAATGCCAACCTGAGCTCATCCCCGAAGTGCCAGTTCATGAACAGAACATCAACGACATAGTTCACAGCGTGTTTTAACGAAGTTTGGGCAATTTTTACGAGAGCAACGTGACACCCAGCACAACAACCACCTATGCCATGCTCAAGTACTCACTTTGATGCAATCAACAATACCTAAACATGCAGCTAGTGTTTAAACATTTTTGTTAGAAATTAAATGTCAAGATAGCATTGTCTTACTACTTTTCCCATACTTAGAAAAGTTAAGGTTCAGTTCAAACTAACAACCATTAACACTTTTGTTACAAATTTTAAAAGGCCTAAACCCTATTAACTCCAACCCACAAGTATTTCATGCAATGGTCCATACTTCATACTAACCCATAGAAACAAAATATTTAAGCATTAATTAATTATTTTGCCCACAAGAAATCACAAAAAATAGTACTTTAAACGTAAGTTCAAGTGTTTGCCGTCTTAACGAAAAGTGCTTATCTTAACTTCAAATTTGATTTTTGGGCTCTCAAGAGCACTAGTTAACAATATTTATTTTGATTTTTCTCAACCACAAAAGTGAGTCACATAGAATTTGTTTATCATTTCAGGTAAGTTTTAAACTCTTAAACCCAGCGAACTTGTTTTGCTAATCTTTCTTAGGACTTAATCTTGGCGCTAAGCAAGCTCGTAACACCAGGGGTGTTACAGCCGCCGGGGAGCTCGGTCGGCCTAGATTCGCCGCTGAGGAGCTCGGTCGGCCTGGATCCGTCGCCAGGGCACGCGAACGGCATGGATCTGCCGCCGAGGAGCTCGGACGCCGTGGATCCATGCCGCCAAGAGCCACCGTCGCCTGGGCCACTGCTGTTGCTGCTCCGCCCGCCACCATCATGAGATAGGTCGCGCCCATGACCGGATCCGAGCCAGGGAGAGAGGCCGCTGGAGGAGGTCGAGCCCGTGGCCGGATCTACCACCCCTCCCACGACGGGTGGCCGCGTCGCTGCTCCGCCAACACGCACTCGTCGAGCCCCGCCTCTGAGCCATCGCCGCTCCGTGTGAGAAGAGAGGTGAGGGAGAGAAGAGAGAGAGAGAGAGAGAGAGAGAGAGAGAGAGAGGGAGAGAGAGAGAGTGAGGCTATTGAGGGAGAGAAGAGAGAGAGTGAAGCCGGTGAGGTGCGCGCGGCGTGTGAGGCCGAGCGGCGGGAGGAGCGCGCGGCGCTGAGGAGAAGAGTGAGGGAGAGAAGACTAAGAGGGCTAGGGTTTCGACTAATTATATATTGTGCCCGAGTTTTGGGCCAAGTGGGCTTCCTAGTGGGCTCAACCATATTAACTGAGACGGGCCTTATAAGAGGCCTGCCTCCGAAAATGGGGATATTTTTTGGCCTTGGTTAATAGATTTTTGGAGGTGGTTATTTTTTAACCGTCTCCGTAAATCGATTTTGTGAGGCGGTTGATTGTGACCTCCTCGGTTAATAAAAATGCCTGCCTCGGTTAATCCCAGGCATTAACCGAGGCGGTTCAACCCCCCCCCCCCCCCCCCCCCCCCCCCCCCCCCCCCCCCCCCCCCCCCCCGCCTCGGAGCCCCTTTGCAAAATGCCTCGATTAAGTTTTTTTTTGTAGCAGTGCTAATTGTTGTAGGAAGTGTAGGAGTGTTTTGGCGCTAGTTGTTTTTCTGAGTAGTGGTAGTCATGGTGGTGTGGGTGCTAGGGTGTGTAACATTTTTCGACTGCTCTCCATGTTGTTTGGGTTTTGTACTTCGGTCTCCTTAAACCATCATTTGTTTTTTTTTTCTAGTTCTGTAAATCTCACGGCAAAACTTGCGCTATCTTATAAAAAGGTATTGTCACTTTTTTTATAGACACTCAAAAGAGTGCTTCGGATCTAATATATCTCAAGGAAACCAAAGGATAGTATAAAAGATAAACAACAAGATACAAAATGATCTCTAAAAAAATAAGAGTAGGTCAAAGACCAAATCAGCTGTCTTCTTCCTCTCATCGTCCACTGCCCACTGGACTGAAAAGACAACAAAGAAAAGCGACACATGCGTACACCCTCATCAAACAAGGTTTTGAAGACCACAAAAAACAATCGTCGCTAATAACGAGATTTAATATCCACCGGATGAACATCGGTTAGAGGAACTCTCCAAAGAACACAAACTTACTCCTTCACGGTGTGGCCCACTCCAACTACCCCCCCCCCCCCCCGGATAACGGGTGCCAGGACGAAGGCTATGACTCACGCTGTGCTCACATGCTGCACAGGGCAGTAGGTGAACAACCACGACCCGCACTGTGCCACCATGGTGCACCATGCCTTGACGTGAGAAGCAAGAAGCCCGTGACCATACTCGGACATGTCTACAGAAGCAAGGACAAGACGTGGAGGGCCCACCGACCAAGCTCGCCAGCTTCCCCCTCCTTCAGGCTCTTGACCACTCAGGTCGGGGGAAAACCCTCTCTCTCTCGATTGTCACCCGGCTCCCAAGACTATATAAGGGGGGCCGGGCTTCATTCAGAATGATCGAATTCTCCTACCTCGAACCTCCTCACCGTAGAACCTTAGCTTACGAACCCCCCATTGTAAGCCTTTGGAGCACTTGAGCCGAGGAACACAAACTCGAATATCTCTGAGACGGGACGTAGGGCTTCGCGTCCTGAACCAGTATAATTCCTTGTGTCTTAAGTGCCACCATCGATTTCCCTTGAGCAGCGCAGCGCTAAATTTACTGGCCGGTTCACAAAATACCGACATACTATATCTATTTTGTGTCATAAATATTGATATTTTTTATATAAACTTGGTCAAACATTAGATAGTTTAACTATAGAGACGGAACTAGAATTACATCATTTTCTGCATAAAAGCAATGTCCTCTTCTTAAGAACACAAAGTAACATCAGGCGACATGTATAAACAATAATAGCAAAATTGTTTACGGATATATCCTAAAAGGAAATCTAAAGTTCAAGTCGAACATCAACCAGAACAAAGAAACCAAAGTATCAGAACAGAAGGGTTGCCTATTTTCGCACTTCTTATAGCTAGTTGACCACGGCTATATGTGGATCATTACTGCTTTGGAAATGGTAGAACACTATGCACGCTCCATCCATGGGCCGCGCCGAATGCACTCCCATTGTGTGCTAATAACTAAAATTAGGACTCTCAACAATCAAGACGTTATCTTTAGAACAAGAAGATGGCTTCATCCATGTGCAATTCCTCACATCAAGGGAACTGAAGGTATCAACCGTTAAAGATGGACGCGTTTCTGTTCTTGCCCCCCTGTAGTGAATCGCTATCGCTTTCGGCAGCAGGTGCACTTCTCCTGCTCGTGTTTCAGAGCCTGCGGGTAGGAGCTATGGTCAGTATGTACGTAATTCCTGACGATCGATCAAGAAAGATATCAAATTAAATGGCCTTTAATTTGTGTGCTGTCAAGAATACCAGCCTGTGATCAGTCGAAACTGAAACGCATTCGTCTTCAGATCATTGCATTCTCTATAGAAAAAGCATACAGTAACATATTTGTATACATGCACAGGAATGTAAATTACCTGCAGTTCGCTCTGCAGGCCCTTGATGTGCTCAACTGCAAGGTCCAACATGTCCGCGGTGCTCGTTTGCTGTGGCATCAACAGATATATATATATAAGCAAGATCACTGATCAGTTAAATATTCTTTCTCAGTAGTGTTCAGTAATCTAGTTATTATATACATATTGCTGCCTCGTGCAGGTATATATATACACAAACTATGCCTAAGGGATCGAGAAACTGCTTTGCACAATGGTCATCATTCTATCTATCTGAGTGGTAAAATGTATGTAAGAAAATGTAAGTAAGTTGTGGCGTCACAGTTCATAGATCAACAACAACTCGTAGTTACCTTGTCCATGTTGGGCACGAGGTCCTGGAGCTTCCTGAGCTTCTCGCTGATCCTCGTCCTCCTCTCCTGCACCATATGTAAATCACGGTGAATATAATCGCTCCTGCTGCAAAAAACCTGATAGAGGAATCTTGGGATTCATATATAGTCCGTGTTTGCGCATATATACGAAATTACGAACACACCCTCTCGGCGATGCTCCTGGGGTGCGTGGCGCACCCGCGCTTGGCGCGCACTTTGAATGGCACCTGGTCCTGCTGCAGCTGCATGTACCTGTCAATGCCCGCCATCTCCAGCGCCGTATCCGCCATGGCGCCGCTAAACTGCATATTATTCACGCAGATCCGTCAAACACAAAGAACGGGACGACAACAACACTCACTGGTGGCAAAGAAAATCAAAGCAGCTTACTAGCTAGAACGTGCATTGCAACATACATATATATATATAGCTGTGGTATGCGTAAATGTGTAGTCTTCCATACCTGAGGGTCGTATGCGCCGAGGGTGGTAATGATGTCCCTGGACTCTTCCCACGGCCCAACAATGGAGAACCCGCCGGAGTACGAGCGCGCCGCCGTGGCACCACCGCTGCTGCTCTCGCCAGAGCCGCGGCCACCCGCCGCCCGGTCGCCCATCAGGCCGCCCGGGAAGGCGCCGCCGTCCTCGGAGATCCGAGAGCGGTGCAGGCCCGCGGCGGCGCCCTGCTGGCCCTGCTGCGCCCCGCCGGTGAAGTTGAACTCGGACGACGGCTTCATCTTCCGGCCGCCGCCGCTGCCACTACTATTGTTGGCCGTTGAAGGATCACGCTGACCTTCGCCGCCACCACTGCCTCCGGCTTTATTCGAGCGTGGATACGCTGTCCCTGCGTATAGTAGTTTATTCCAACCAGCCGCGCATTGTTTAAAAAACTGTCAACTTTTTCGAGAGATTAAAAAACTGTCAACTTGCCAAGATGGTTAATGCATGATCTGAACCAGTGGGCAACTAGCTAATTTACAAACTTGTGGCCTTCTGAAAATAGTAATATATATGATGGATATTTTTATATATGCAACACGGAGCTAGCTCTTCAAAGTTCAAACTAAACACGGAGCTGAGACCAGAATAATGGAAGACGTCGGCCAGATATACAGCGTGGACGTTAGGAGGCCGGAACGCACAAAGCGCCAATCCACTTTGCAACTTGCATATAGGCTACCATTTTTGGCAAAACGGCGGTGACGTCACGGTGGAGCCGTCAGCTGAACCTGGACTGCAGACAGCGCCAGGCCCACCGCAGCCAAGTGGGCGTGCCATTGTGGTCCTACTTTTGATTAAGACAAGTGGCCGCCTTGGTTAGGGTTTGAGCCACTAATTAATAACACCCCTATTAATTAGTGTAAGCCTCATATAATTCACAACTGCTGGTCAATCTAGCTAGACCAGAAACTAGCTTCGTTTGGGCTGGTTTGGCTTATAAGCCATGGCTGAAAGTACCGTTGGCTGGTTTGGTGTGAGAGAAAAATATTGTTCGTTGGCTGATAAGCCACGGCTTATAAGTCAAATACGACCAAACGAACAGGCTGTAGAGCATTTGTTCATCTCGCCCCTCGAGAGAGAGCAGTAGCCAACCCTGCCATGTGGGACGCATTCGGGTAGCAATAGCATTCACCGGTTTGAAAGAAGCATCGGTAGGGCATGTACAGTAGGTGATGCCATCCAATCCACCTTGGCTGTCTCACTCTCGCACCAATAGCGTAGTCTCAGTACCCAGGCAAAAGTACTGTGAATCAATACACCAGACAAGGAGGAGGAAAACTCGAACTGTGATGGTGGGGAATGTGCCACTTGATCATCCCGTAAGGATTCAAACCATGACGACTTCAGACACCAAGGATGTTGCAAAAACAGTAGAGGAGGTGCATCCCATTTGAAATTCATGTTGATTGTTCTTAGTATTCTCTACAGAGTTTGAATGCGGGAGATTTTGTTGGCCCCTGGTTCTTCGGCACGGGTAAGCCGACCACACACTATGGCTAGAGGTAGAAGAAGAGAGGGAGAACAAAGCACGCGCACACAATACAAGGACCAGCGTTGGCCGGAGCTCTGCAGAGGAGATGATAAAACTGAACTCGCTCTCTTTACTGAGTTGCAGTGAGAAGCTATAAATACAACTCTACTCATCTAATCACAGTACATAGACACGCCAGGTTGTCAGGCTGCTACAGTGACTAGATGTGACAGTATGGCTGACTTTGGCGCATGCCCCTGCTGTGGCTACAGTGCGGCAGGGGAGCCTTTCGGCGCCTGCCCATGCCGCGGCTACAGTGATGGGACAGCAGCAGATTACTTTACAATTCTGACCCCTAATCCTCCTGCTAACCCTAGAACCTCCACCATGCCGATCATCTTCTTTAGCTCCGTGAACCGAAGACGCCAGTTTCGACGAACTCGATGACGATCTGCCCTCCATTGACATAGTCCCCGAGGAAGTGGAACTTGATGTCGATGTGCTTGCTCCGGTCATAGAGAACTGGATTCTTCGCGAGGGCGATAGCGGGCTGGTTGTCCACCATTAGTGCTGGTAGGTGAGCTTCCACACCGGTCAGCTCGCCCAGCAGTCGGCGCAGCCACACAGCTTGGCACGCCGCTGTGGTTGCTGCCACGTACTCTGCCTCGCACATGGACAGCGCCACCACCTTCTATTTCAGCGACAGCAATGAGGAAGACGAGCAAGCCAGAGGTGCTCCGCCGTCCGTCGATGTCCCCCGCCATGTCTGCATCGCTGAACATAGTGAGCTGTACCCCACTTCCGCCGGTCTTGGGGAAGACGAACCCCTGATCCACCATCCCCTTGATGTAGCGCAGCAGCCGCTTCACCGTAGCCCAGTGATTCTCTTGGGGATCCTCCATGAAGCGGCTGACGTAGCCCACGGCGAACGCAATGTCCGGCCTCGTGTGGACTAGGTAGCGCAGACCGCCGACGATGCTCCGGTAGAGTGTTGCATCTACCTTCGTCGCGGTACTGGCCTTCGTTAGCTTCAGCCGCTCCTCCATCGGAGTCACGCACGGCTTGCACTCAGCCATGCCGCTCCGCTCCAACAGCTTTGAGGCGTACGCGCTCTGACCTAGCGTGAGTGCCTCCTTCCCCTATCTCACCTCGATACTGAGGTAGTAGGAGAGCGCGATGAGATTACTCATTCGAAAACGAGCCGCTATCTCGTGCTTGAAGTTGTCGATGTCCTCCGCACGTGTGCCGGTGATGATCAAGTCATCCACATACACGCCGACGACGAGTTCCTCCTTCCCCCATCATCGCGTGTAGAGCGCATGCTCGGTTGTGCACCTCGTGAACCCAAGCTCGCCCAGCGTGGCGTCAAGCTTGGCATTCCACGCTCGCGGGGCCTGCCGCAGCTCGTAGAGCGCCTTGCGCAGTCGGAGCACCCTGTTGACGGTGAAACCCAGAGGTTGCTTGACGAAGACCGTCTCCGCCAGCTCGTCGTTGAGGAAGGCCGATTTTATGTCCAGGTGATGGACATGCCAGTCCTTCACTGCTGCCAAAGCCAGCAACAGTCAGATAGACTCCATGCATGCTACCGACGCAAAGACTTCCTCGAAGTCGATGCCCTCACGCTGGATAAACCCTGGGGCAATGAGGCGCGCCTTGTGCTTGACAATGGCACCACGCTCGTCCCGCTTGACCTTGTACACCCACTTCAGGTCGATCGGACGGCATCCTAGAGGTGGATCGACGAGCTCTCAAGTCTCGTTTTCTTCGATCGCCTTCATCTCCTCCAGCATCGCCCATCACCAATTTGTATCACGCTCGGCCAGCGCGAACGTGGGTCGTTCTTCTGCACAGATGAGAAGCAGCTCTGGGTCACTGAGCAGCCGACCCGCTAGGCCTAAGGACCCTGTGGCACCGATGATGTCATCCAGCCTACGGAACCGTATCTCCTCACCATCGTGGAAGGCATCCACGAATTCAGTGATGTCGCTTGGAGGTGAGGCGAACTCGATCGGTGTCGATGGAGTCCCCTGTTCCGTCGGAGTGGTCGGCACAGCACCTGGAGTGCTCGGCACCCCGACTACAGTGCTCGGCACTACTCCTGGACCGCTCGTCACCACTCCTAGAGTGGTTGGCACACTGCAGGAGTGCTCGACACCAGTCTTGGAGTGGTCGGCACCACTGCAAGACCTCTCGGCTCTGCTATGGGAGCATTCGGCACCCATCCTAGAGTGGTCGGCACCACTGCAGGACCGCTCGGCACCACTCCTGGAGTGTTCGGCACCCCTCCCGGAGTGCTCGGCACCGCCCTAGGAGTGCTCGGCTCTGTTGCTGGAGTGGTCGGCACCTCCTCTCCAGCGTCTCCACCACCGTGGATGACCAAGTACTCGACGACGAAGGTGCTGGTGAAGCCGCCAGCTTCCCCCATGCTCGGACTGTCCTAGTCCTAGGCCGCCTTTTCGTCGAACACGACGTCGCATGAGACAATCACCTTGCCTTTGCGTGGGTCGTAGAGCCGGTACGCCTTGGTACCTTCCTCGTAGCCCAGGAGCACCATCGGTGTGCTCCTGTCCTCCAGCTTGGTGAGGACCGGCTTCGTCTTCCTGACGTGGCCGATGCAGCCGAATGTCCGGAGGAAGGACACGCTTGGCTTGCGCCCATACCAAGCTTCAAACGGCATCTTACCCTTCAGGGCCTTGGTGGCACGCGCAGCTTCTTGCCGCTCTCCATCTTCGCGCGCGCCTTAAACTTCTTGATCGCCTCCACTGCCTCGTCCTTGCTCGTCAGGAGTTGCAGCCACATATAGCGACTGCAATCATCCACGAGCAGGAGGAAGTACCGCCGACCACCGTTTGTGGCTGGCGTGATTGGCCCACAGAGATTGCCATGGACGAGCATGAGAGCGTTCGCCGCGCGATACTTGGCCGCCTTTGGGAACGATAGCCTCCTCTGCTTCCTGGCCTGGCAGCTGTCACACAGCTCACCTGCGTCCGACGTCGCCATCAGGAGAGTGGCCTCATCATCCTCATCAACCTACGCTAAATGAGCCTCAGGCTTCTTCTCCTGCTTACGATTTGGGCACTCCTTGCCCAATGGCCTGTCTTTCCACAGCGCCGACAGGCGTTGGGGACGACCTTCTTCTTCTTCTTCTTCTTCTTCTTCTTCTTCTTCTTCTTCTTCTTCTTCCCCAAAGAAGCCTTGCCGCGGCACATGCCATCGCCACCGCGGCTGGAGGAGGCTTCCCCGGACTTCTTCTCCTTCATTTGGGCAGCCCACTCCTCCTCTATCAGTAGCAGCTTGCTGCTGTCCGTCGTTGTTGTGGCCTGCTCCATGCGCTCATCCACCGCCCGTAGACAGCCTGTCACATCTTCAATGGTGAGGGTGGACAAGTCCAGTATCGTATCTATGGAGAGAGCAATCTGGATGTACTTCGCTAGTACGGAGTGGAGGTACTTGGAGACCGCCTCTTCTTCGTCGATGGTGACACCGTGGCTCCTCAGCTTGTTGTTGAGCGTTTGCAGGCGGAGGGAGAAGTCCTCCACCGACCCACCATCCTTGAACTTGAGGTTGGTGTACTCCTGCTTCAGCAGCTGGGCCGTCTCCTTCTTTGCGCGGTCGGAACCGACGCGCATCACGGCAATGGCCTCCCACGCCTCTTTAGCAGAGCTCTTCGCCCCCAACGGCTCCCTGTACTCCGTTAGCACAGCAGCGAGGATGGCTTCCAATGCTGACATGTCGTCGTCTTCATTGTCGGTGCCCTTGTCAATGGCATTCTAGAGCCGTCGGGCTCTGAGCTTGACCTTCATGGTCACCGCCCATTCGCCATAGTTGGTACGAGTCAGCGTCGGACAACTGGTGCCGCTGACCTCCCGCACCGTGCGCACAACGACCTCCTGTCGTGTCTGGGCAGCCACAGCAGCGCCGCTGCTGTCGCCTATCTCCAACCGTCCGTCATCGCCAGCGGTTAGTCCGACGATGGCGCTTGTATGGCTCTGATACCACTTGTTGGCCCCTAGATCTCCGGCACGGGTGAGCTGACCGCTCACCGGCGTTGCCGACCACACACTATGGCTAGAGGTAGAAGAAGGGAGGGAGAATAGAGCACGCACACACACGGCACAAGCACCAGCGTTGGCCGGAGCTCTGCAGAGGAGATGGCAAAACTGAACTCGCGCTCTTTACTAAGTTTGCAGTAGGAAGTTATAAATACAACTCTACCCATCCAATTCTAGTACACAGACACGTCAGGCTGCCATGGTGCTACAGTGACTAGATGTGACAGCAGGACTGACTTTAGTGCCTGCTTCTGCTATGGCTATAGTGCGGCAGGGGAGCCTTTCGGCGTCTGCCCCTGTCGCGGCTACAGTGATGGGACAGCAGCAGATTACTTTACAGATTTTACTCAGCCTTTTTCAGATGATTTCTATTTTGTGTATATTTAACTAATGAACATATCACTTGCACCATTTCAGGTGACGAGGATAGCAGATAAAGGAGCTGATATTGTTAGAATAACCGTCCAGGGTAGGAAGGAAGCTGATGCCTGCTTTGAGATCAAGAACACTCTGGTTCAGAAGAAGTAAGGTGTCATTTTTCATTGTGTTTGTATAGTTACAACATTCCACTAGTGGCCGATATTCATTTTGCTCCTACAGTAGCTCTAAGGGTGGCAGCATGCTTTGACAAAATTCGTGTGAACCCAGGAAATTTTGGTGAGTGAAATCTTGACATCCCTCATTTTAGTCTGTCATGTTTTTATTATTGTAAAATGCTGAGAACTGTACTGGCAGCTGATCGTCGTGCTCAATTCGAAAAGCTGGAATATACTGACGACGACTACCAAAAAGAGCTTGAGCATATTGAGAAGGTTGAAAAATGGTCACTCTTAGTCTTGTTTCAATCAGTGTGAACATATGGCATGTTATCTTACAGAACCATATTAATTTTGTCTCAGGTGTTTTCTCCATTAGTTGAGAAATGCAAGCAGTATGGAAGAGCAATGCGTATAGCAGGAACAAATCATGGTAGTCTTTCTGACCGCATAATGAGCTACTATGGTGATTCTCCACGGGGAATGGTGATTATCTCATTTCCGAGGAAATATTTAAATAGAGTACATAAAAGTTTGACATCTTCTGCACAACGTTGCAGGTTGAGTCTGCTTTGGAATTTGCTAGGATATGTCGGAAGTTGGACTGCCACAACTTTGTATTTTCGATGAAAGCTAGTAACCCTGTTGTCATGGTCCAAGCATATCGCCTGCTTGTGGCAGAAATGTATAACCTAGGATGGGATTATCCCTTGCACGTGTTACAGAAGCTGGAGAGGG
Source organism: Miscanthus floridulus (assembly GCF_019320115.1). Classification (NCBI taxonomy): domain Eukaryota; kingdom Viridiplantae; phylum Streptophyta; class Magnoliopsida; order Poales; family Poaceae; genus Miscanthus; species Miscanthus floridulus. The sequence goes on from NW_027096908.1 coordinate 55,051, forward strand.
TGAAGATGGAGGCAACATATCAGGTGCAAAACAACCAACTTGTGCAAATTTGGAAACTACCAATCAGGACCACTAGATGCTGATCCAATGGATGGGGTGAGGGGGCTTAAGCGTAAAAAAAAGGCCAGCGGGTGGGGGGCTTAAGCGTAAAAAAATCTCACCTCTCACCCTATCTATTGGATCAGTATCTAGTGATCCTGATCGGTAGTTTCCAAGTTTGCACAGGTTGGTTGGTTTGCACCTGATACGTTGCCGCCGAAGATGGAAGGATGAAGTCTGCTATTGGCATTGGGACACTGCTAATGGTAATTGCTTCACTACTTCTTTATGTTGTATGAAATTAAATCTCTTTCAAATGGTTAATCTGGAAACGACGTAAATGACATGGAAATGGTAGCCTCTTCTCGGGATGAAGAATACTTGCTTCTCTTGGAGCTTATAGCTGGAAGCTTTGAGGATGAATATTTTTAAAATAAATTTTGTCAGTTCCACAGCATGATTTGTTAAGATTATTAAACTTTTCTTGTGGATTAACTGATTGGGACATTTGCCATGCTACGACACATAATAAAGTACAAGACTAGCAGTTTCCTGTAAATCAATTGAATTATGGAAACTGGCAAGTTCTACGAAAAGCATGGACTATATCTTCTGTCTTCTATTACAGGATGGCTTGGGTGATACAATCCGTGTCTCCCTCACAGAACCACCGGAAGAAGAGATTGATCCTTGCCAAAGGTTGGCAAATCTTGGGGCACAGGCTGATACCTTCAAATTGGGGTGGTAATGGACTTTCACTTCCCGTACTTTCCAGTCACCATATAGTAAATACAAGTCCTTACTATTTTTGTTTTCCCTTAAGTATTTATTTAATTCTCTTGGATTTTGTATTGTTTTATCAGGCCCCATTTGAAGAAGAGCATAGGCGTTATTTTGATTTCCAGCGTAGGAGTGGTCAATTGCCTTTGCAGAAGCAGGTTTGTTAAAAATAATTCCATATTATGATCATAAAAACTACTAATGCTAGATTTCTTATCGGTTGCTCATGCTCTTATGACAGGGTGAGGAAGTTGACTATAGAAATGTCCTGCATCGTGATGGTTCTGTACTGATGTCAGTTTCCCTGGATCAATTAAAGGTAATCTGCACCTTTTGTACTCTTTTTTGTTGAATTTTCTTGAACACACTAAAAGGGATTTCAGCATGGGGTTTTTGATTTAGGGTCCACACCTAGGACTTGTTTAGTTTCAAAAAGTTTTCCCAAAAAGTACTACATCATCCATCACATCGAATCTTGCGATACGTGCATGGAGCATTAAATGTAGACGAAAAAAAACTAATTGCACAGTTTGGTTGGAAATCACGAGACGAACGTTTTGAGCCTAATTAGTCCATGATTGAATACTAATTGTCAAATAAAAACGAAAATGCTACAGTAGCCAAATTCCCAAATTTCACCGAACTAAACAACGCCCTAGTAGTTGTTAAGTAATAAGTAGTACCATTGTTGTTTTCCATGCATTTTTCTATTGAAAATTGGTTGTTACTCCAAATAAACGTTGCAGTGACCACTCTTTATTGATTAGCCATCTGAATAAATGTGCTCTGTAGTGATGAATGCTCCCTTTATTTGCCAGGCTCCTGAGCTCCTTTATAGGTCTCTTGCAGCAAAGCTTGTGGTTGGCATCATGCCTTTCAAGGTCTGTTCTATGGTTTTTATGTGCTAGTAAACAACTGTTTTTAGATGGACTTTAGTTGAAGTTGATTATTTCTCCTATGGCTATCAGGATCTGGCTACTGTATATTCCATTCTTTTGAGGGAGCTCCCCCCTGTAGAAGATGCTGAAGCTGTGAGTTACCGCTACATTTCTATCCCTCTCTCAAGTGCATATGTTGATCGTTTTATACCCTTTTTTCGAGCTCTGCTCTAATTTTGTGAATGTGTACAGAGGCTTGCACTCAAAAGATTAGTTGACATCAACATGGGCGTGCTGACCCCCTTATCGGAGCAGTTGACAAAGCCACTCCCACATGCAATTGTACTTGTCAACCTCGACGAATTGTCAAGTGGTGCACACAAACTTTTGCCAGAAGGTAGTTATTTGAATTAGACCATGGGCAACTAGCTAATTTACAAACTTGTGGCCTTCTGAAAATAGTAATATGATGGATATTTTTATATATGCAACACGGAGCTAGCTCTTCAAAGTTCAAACTAAACACGGAGCTGATGAGACCAGAATAATGGAAGACGTCGGCCAGATATACGGCGTGGACGTTAGGAGGCCGGAGCGCACATAGCGCCAATCCACTTTGCAACTTGCATATAGGCTACTATTTTTGGCAAAACGGCGGTGACGTCACGGTGGAGCCGTCAGCTGAACCTGGACTGCAGACAGAGCCGGGCCCACCGCAGCCAAGTGGGCGTTCCTTTGTGGTCCTACTTTTGATTAAGACAAGTGGCCGCCTTGGTTAGGGTTTGAGCCACTAATTAATAACACCCCTATTAATTAGTGTAAGCCTCATATAATTATATTCACAACTGCTGGCCAATCTAGCTCGACCAGAATATAGAGTGTTTGTTCAACTCGCCCCTCGAGAGATAGCAGTAGCCAACCCTGCCATGTGGGACGCATTCGGGTAGCAATAGCATTCACCGGTTTGAAAGAAGCATCGGTAGGGCCTGTACCGTAGGTGATGCCATCCAATCCACCTTGGCTGTCTCACTCTCGCACCAATAGCGTAGTCATATCCGCAAAAGCAAAATCTTACTGCTACAAAGACAGAATACAAGTCGTTTCTTATTTAGGAGTATCTCTTTCTAGTAGACAACTAATGTAGGTTGTGTACATGGCTACAGGCACCTAAAATATATACAGCCAATCTATATATATACTATACTGGATGAGTCTCTTACTTTCCCTAAGAGATAGCTGAAGCAATGTCTACCATCATCGGCCATTTCTCGTTATAGACAGCAAATTCTGCTTTTCAATTTAGAGGACACAAATTCTATTGACACATATATATGGTGTGACAATTTTCGCCTCAAACATCTTTACTATTTGCATCGTAGAGTTTAAATGTAAGTTTTGTTTCTCTTTCTCTTGAAAATTATTCTCCATGTCCCAAATAGTAATATAAGGGTTCCTAGGATTTTTAGGATAGTTTAAGTGATATGAAAAAAATTGAAGTTGCATAAGCCAATCCAACTAATTAAGTACATGTGCTATATATATTGCAGTTGTTTGGCCGGCGTCAAATGAACCATGGATCGTTTCTAATCTGCCAAAAGGGGGCCATGTCAACATCAAGTCGTGCTCCTCCACTATCACATATTTATTTATTTTTTATTTCCACATATAGTACTCTAGTTAAGCTAGGATGATGTACAGTTTAGCATTTCCCATCATACTATATTTGTATAGATTGCTCAGTAGCAACTAAGGTGAAATGAATATTAGCATATAGGCATTAGTACTATAATAAGGACAATTGTACGTGGTAGGTTGGCAGAACCTGCAAGGTATTTATATGTTTGACTCTAAAAAAACAGCAAATGGATGATTTTCTTATCCTCCAGTGCAGAAACAAGCCAATGGACGAAAGAAATTAGAGTTAACCTCTCTTGACCAACTCACACTCTTCTTAATTAGCTGGCCAGAATTCAAGATTATATGTGTATAGTATTCTCTACCAAAGGACATATTGTACATGCATAATGACTTTGCAACAACTGATCTAAATTAATGAATGGATATATAAATGGAAGGCAAGGACGCAAAACACATCGGCATAGTGTGCAAGTGGCAAACAGAACTTTAATTAAAAATGAGCTACTAGGATTAGACAATGAGGCAAACTGTAGACATGTGAATACAAAAGTACATGTAAAAAGAATAAAAGTGTGACTTTCAAAATCTCAGACCCCACATTTCACTATCGAGGAGACACCAATAGAGAAAACCACCGCACCGTTATATAACCCTTTAGTTCTCCATCCCCTAGCAAGTTGTTAGTAGGGCTGGGGTCTATATAGAAAAGGCTATATGTATAATAGGGTAACATACGAGGGGAAAACATGTTGTTTTCATGTTATATGCATTCTGCGATTTGAGATTTGATGCAAACTTTGTTCTACTGTTCAGTAGCTAAGGGTCTGTAATTTCATGCTGAACAAAAGCTAATCCATATTAACCACCATGTGAGAGAGTACATGTGACCGAAATCTAAGGCATCTTAAATGCATGCAAGACAGATTAAAGTAACTACTATGACAAGTTGATGAAACTGTAAAAGATGCCGCCACTGCCCTCTCCTCCATGGGCCATGGGCCATTGCAAGGGGCAGCAGCAGCCAGCAAAAAGCCGCGCGCGCATCTGTTTGTGCAAAACCGGCTTGGCCTCATCTAGCAAAATTTCGGTACCTGCTCTCCGCTTTAATCAACCAAAACCGGCAGGTAAAGTTGGGCAGTGCACGACACGGAACAAGTTGCAGCAACTGGTTAGCTAGTGGCCGGTGCACTATGGCCAGTAGATTTCCTTTGCGGCGCCCGGCGCCTATCATGAATGCAACAAAACCCACATGCGCCTTCGCCGGTTCGGCCTGCTTCTTCATTATCCACATAGGGGAAGGAAATTGGCCATTTCTCGAAAGAGTTGGGTGGATGAATGTCGCCATTATTAGGCATTACTAGCCAAATTGTTCGTTCCTCCCCGTGTGATGCGTGACAAACTAAAATCATGATGAAGGCCCAATTCGTGGCGGAAAAACATGCCCCCCCAAATCGCTAAAAGCACATGGAAATTGATAAAGGCGATTGAACGCCGGCGTAGTAATTAACTGTGGTATCTATCTCACTCACCGTTGTCCACCATGAGGTTGGAGAAGAAGCCCACCGGCGAGCTGCTGTGCCGCGCCAGCATGTCCATGGACCCATCGGTGGTCTGC
>NW_027096909.1:0-40000 GCF_019320115.1 Miscanthus floridulus
AGTCTTCCACAAAATGCACGTCTTACCTGACCAAATTTGCTGTCCAGTTCATACCAACTTGCCCCTGATTCATTTTCAGTGAGAACAGCTATGGTTACAGATCCAATAACTTTGCATTTGCACATAGTGTCCCAATCATTATTGTTATGGTTACCTGTGCAGAAAGTAGCAACACATGTCACACGTTTTATCACAGCAATTCTGGTATCAAATATTCTTTTTCGATGTTCTCAACTTTTTATTCAGAGCCACATGAATTCAGTCGTACTTTACCTCCTTATTTCATTATTGAACTTATACAGTTTATTGCTTGTTAATCTTACTTGAATCATTAGCACGTCATGTTAATGTCACTCTGAGGCTAGCGCCTGGGACCCGCACGCCAGTGACTCAATCCTAACTTGAATTAGTATCCCAGCCGCTATGATGCTTCGGAGAAGCTATGATGCTTCCATCCGTGCAGCACAAAGCATATGCACGCCATGTACTCCCAAGTTTAATATACTGCTTGCTAACGGTACTTTACATTACTTTCTGTAGGTTGGTATCCACAACTCAAAACATTGAGTTCGATAGGTCTAATTTACGTACGCTGTCATGTGGACCACTAATCGTGAGTGGGGTTGAGGTGGGATGTTGTACGTCGTGGGAAAATTTTCTGTCACATGATTATGACGCAGCAAAGCGCTTTTGTTTCTATTTTATGTACTTTTGTATCAAAATTCTCAATGTCAAGCAGCAAAAGGAAACGATTTCGCTGTTCCTTGAAGCTTCTAAAAAGCTGACAATTGTAGTTCCTACTAGCAGTACTGCAGTGGCAAAGCAACAGTTTTGTATCAGAACAAGGCTGGCGTACACCCTGGGCCATCTCTAACGGAGCATTTGTCTAGAATATCACACATGAACTGTTGCTGTTCTCTCACGCTTGGGACAGACAAGCTAAGCAGTGTGGATGAATGTCAGTGACTCCATAGTAGTAAATGGGACCGGAAAGATGGATACAGTGGCTATCACGGTATCACCTTTTCGGCTGTCCGCGCACTTCAAAATTCAAATGCAGTGAGCATTGAGGAACTGAAGACGCTGCTGTTTTGTTGCTTACCTCAACCGGGAGTTGTTCGACCAGGAAATTGAACTCCTCTCCCCACAGAGGGTTTCTCTGGCTGGGCACCATGGAACTGCACAAACAGTGTGGGCAGCCTCACTTCATTCAGAATCAGTCATTCACAGCTCGCTCTGAAGAATCAGCTGTGGAGGGAGAGGGAAGCAGGTAAACCACCTGAAACGCTTCTGGTCGGCGCAGGAGATGACGGCGAAAGGATCGGAGCTGCCGTCCAAGTTGGCGCCGATCAGGTACTTGGCCGAGAGCAGCTCCAGCTGAAAAGCATAGATCGATGATGCATATGAACTGAACGCGTAAAAAACAACACAGGCATGCGGGTGCAATCATCGATCAGAGTTGCCAAATGCCATGGGCCATGTGGCAGTATAGTTACCTTGATGACGTAGCCGCCGCCGCCGCCGCCCTGAGCGCAAGTGATTTCAGAAGCCGCCTCTCCTCTCGCGCGGGTCCGGCCGCGGCCCGCGGCTGCTGCGGTGGCAGATGAACGCGCGGACGAGGCTGCTGGCGTGTTGCCGCTGGCGGCCGTGGACTTGGCGGCGTGCTGGTCCGACGTCAAGAGGAAGAGGATGAGCGCGGCGATGAGCAGCGCCGTGGCGGAGATGGCGACCTCGGCCTCCCACAGCGACGGCAGGAGGAGGCCCAGCGCCCACGACAAGCACTGACCCATCGCCGGGACCGGAGGATCCGAGCGAGAGGCTGCAGCGGGGAACGGAGAACGCGCGGCGAGGTGACGATTTCTAATCGTTCGTCTACTCAAATTCGAAGGCGTTTGTGGGTTTCTGGGAAATGGTGGGAAGCAGAGGGAAGGGAAGGCGATCGGCGGAAGGCCTGCCACGGCCAGTGCGCTGGAGCATTTAAAAGTGAGCGGAGCGCGCGCGGGGTAGTCGTCGGTGAGAGCTACTAGCGGCAGCGGCTGGCGGCGGGGAGCCGAAAGATGCAATGATTAGCAGGTAGGTGCGTGCGGCTGGAGGCCTGGAGGGCGATGGCCGAGCACAACGGTGCTCCACGGCGTGCACCGTTAAGGCCATTCTTAAGGGATGCCGTGGGGACCTCTTCGTCACAAACTGTACTTGTTTTCTTTATTACTGAGCGGGTCAAGGAGGGGGGAAAAGGTAGCTGTTCTTAACACATGTCAAGCAATTTGTTTTACGATATGCAAGCAATCTGAAACAAACATAGCCCACTTCCAAAAAAAAAGTTCGTTACAAACAAACATGTCTCATGTTGTAATAATCTATACGCGAGATTGTTGGGTTAAGAAATCACCGAACATCGAAGTTTGAACAAAAGGCAAAGCTGTATTCATTTCATCATGATATTGTATATGTTAGAGGGGGTATTTACAGAGACTAAGTCTTCGCATTTTACATACAAATGACCATTTTGCCCTTAACCAATATATTTACAACCATTTTCAACTACAAGGGTGAAGTGGTCTTTTTCCTCTTCTAAGCCTTCATTCTTCAGCTTTTGGTCTTTAATCTTCTTAGTGTCTTCGTCACTTGGACTTAGTCGATTTTCAGTTTATCTCTTAGTCTTCAAAATGTCCAGCGAAGTTAATTCTTTGTCTTCGCTTGATTTTGTCTCTTTCTTCCTATGGGCGAAGATGAGGTTTATTGAGCGAAGACGAATTCTCTCTTGCGAAGTCAAATTTCTAACTTCGCTCAGCTTCTTTTCCCTGCAGTCAAACTTTGTTATGAAAATCATAATTTTAACTCTGAAGTTTCAGGGGCTAAGTTTTTTTTGGCGAAGTTAAATCCCCAACAGAGATTGTTACAGTCCAACAATATGCTCTCCTAGCCTGTAATATACAGTATGTATAAGATAAAATAAATAACATTAGATGAGTTGAAGGTGATACGAGACAAAATATATAATATTAGATAGCAACCAGCTCTGTTGTTGCATACACTCATCTATGATTGGAATCGGCCGTCGAGTGTATGCTGCATTAGTCAATTAGGAGCAGTAAAGCAAGAGTTAAAAGCAACTAAAGTTACATCATGAGCGAGGCTCATTATAAGCTCTTGGGGGGCCAAATGTTAATGCTAATAGCTACTGTAACACTAAAGGACTAAACTTGGCACTAGTATCACCTCATAGCTATCTACTTAATGTGAGACCTGAAATCCAATGATAAGCCACACTAGTAGAATGACTAGGCACTGGAGTGCACATCAAAAGCTTGCCACTTTGGAATTGTTAGCTCGTGTAAGCTCCTCCATGGGTCAGAGGATGATACCATCTTGCTCTCAGAAGGCTCTGTCTAGCTAGGTGTAAAGAGAAGAGAATATAAAAGAGCCGTACGGTACAACGCTTTGGTAGAGAATCCAATCGTTTCCAGCTTCCTGCTATCATTACATTCAACCGCACACCAACTCATTCCTATCTTTCATCGTTCCTAAATCATTCCATTCGTCCAAATCATGACATAAAAAGAGAGGGAAAAAAAAAGAATTGTTCCATTCGTCAGTCGCCGCGAGCGGCTGGTCCAAGCACAAACGACCCCGGCTCGGCCCGCTCTGGGTCTCGGCGACGCCTCGCCTCATGGCCTGCTTGCGGTGGATGCGGCGGACCAAAGCTACGCCCACGCTGATCTGCTGCTGCTCAAAGCGCCCACGCGGCCACGCACCACGCACGCACGCACGCTGATCCTTGTCCCGCTGACGCTGTCACGCAGCCCGCCGAGATGGCCGGCCCGGGCCCGGGCCCCGGCTGAAATTCGAGTGCGGTCGGGGCTGCGGCCTGCGGGGGCTGGGGCGGGGCGCGACGCTGGTTTTCCTGCTTGACGGTTTGGCCCTGGGCGGCTGGCCCCCTGGTATAGCGAGTCCCCGGACTCTCGGTTTCCGCTCGGCTGGCTGCGCCACTGCTCACAAGATACACACCAGGCACCGCGCCGTTGCTATGCTAAACAAAAAAAAAGTACCGTCCCTGACATTTGATATCTGTCCATGTTACGTACACGGTTCCCATGATTATTTATCTGGACTCTCCAAGTAAACATTGGATAACAGATGTTCTCCAATAAATATGTTGTAATTTAGCTCCCGCCATCAAAGTGGTCGTGCCGGAGTGGTTATCGGGCATGACTAGAAATCATGTGGGCTTTGCCCGCGCAGGTTCGAATCCTGCCGACCACGCCTTTTTAATAATATTGCATTATATTTTTTTTTTCTCTTTTCAATTTTGTTTCAAAGAACGTGAACTTTTTTTTTTACATTTCAGTTTCGTCAGAACAGTGAACCTTTTCTTTGTTTTCAATTTTGTTACAAAGAACATGAACTCTTTTTTTTGGGGCACTTTCCAATGTAAAAATAGTGAACATTTACTTTAATTTTCAAATTCATTAAAAACACGATATTTCCTTAGTTTTTCAAATTTCTCATTTAAAAATGGTACTGCGTTCAACCATCCACGCGTTCCATTGTCCTCTTCCTCTGATTTCAACTTTCAGTTTCATCAACATCTCTACTACATCTCTAGCATTCAATCATCCCTTTTTTCATTATATAAGCACCAGTAACTGCCCAACAGATAGCTTCGAAATTCCACACACTCACCAAACTAATCTACATCTATCTACAAGATATTATATGATATAAATGAGGGGATATCGCAGCCCGTCATGAAATAAATGCATTCCTCCATTTCGCTCTGCTTGATCGGATTCCCCCGGAGTTAAGCAATCACACAATAGGCTATCTGAAGGAGATCAATGCTTGAGCACTTGATTAATGCATGACATCAGGTGTTTTTGCCCTGCTTCACTCTGACAAGGGCCGGGTTAGCAGCCCTAGTAGTACTTAAAGGAGTGCGTGATGAGGGATTGAGGGTGTGACTCCAGCAGCACACAATCCTCTCGCCACAGACAAGAACTGGTCCGTCGTCGTCGTCCTCGCGAGACGGGGATGAGATTGAATAGCTTGCTTTTGGGTGAAATGGAGGCTTCTCTCTCGGTGCAGCCACATGAGGAGGGCGCCTCGCCGATCCAGTCAAGGTGGGGGTTTCTTCATCATGCGTGAGTGATCATCTCAGCGCGGTTTTCAATGTGAAGACCAATCGCAGCTATGCTGCTGTTAATAAGCGATTGGATTTATATATATGTATATCTCCTGACTGAATCGTCAAGAGTTTGTTGCATGAAACCAGTGGCGGAGCTAGTATTTTTTTATAGGGTACGTTGAACCAAAATTTTTATATATAAATCGGTAAATCTATTTAGCAATGTGGTAAAGTATCATTAAAATTGTCACACAATTTGGTACACAACTACTAAATAACATAATAAGTCTCAAATTACCATACAAATAGTTCAAATAATACACGAATAGTTTGGAATATGCATGATAGAAACTTAAAGACCAAATAGGATTACAACACTACTTTTTGAGAGCCTACACTAATAGTTCAACTAATTCATCCCTAATTCCCACTGCGTACTACAGTACAACTATGTAACTACATCAATTGAACTAATTTGAAGGGAAATTAAACAGCAGCCAGCTACATAAACTAGAACGGAGGGAAATTAGGGTTATCGATTTGGGGAAAATTGCGAGGAGGAAGAGGATGAAAGGTAACAAGCTGCTAAGTGGCGGTTCCTTTGCTGTACGTGGCCCTCAGCAGTCGTCAGTTTAGCAGTGAGGGTCCCCGGACGCCTGCACCAGTGACGGAGGAAACTCCAGCACAGCAACACAGGATAGGGCGCCTGGCGCCTCCGGCCAGCCGCGGGGCGGCGCCGCAGTGACGGGGTGACTGGCAGGCCGGGCCGCCATGGGCTGCGCTTGGCCACTCCTGCCTGCTGTGGTCGCGAACTCGTGATTCGCGCGGACCGCGGAGGCGGCGACGTGAAGAGGAATCGCGGAGGCTCGAGGCGTCTCGGACGCTCGCTGCTCGGTTGAGATTTTTTTTACAGTGAGGTAGGTGTATTCTTAGGCTGGGCTTAGGGTATGCCTTACCATACCCGGACAGCCCGCTGGATCCGTCTATGCATGAAACGCTGATGAGCTGATTTGGTGCAGGGATGATGGTAGCGGCGTCGTCGTCGGGCGCGGAAGGAGCGTCTCCAGGGCGCGCCCCTCGTGGTTCCGTCGCGCGCTGGGCGGGCTCCTCATGTGGAAGCACCCCGCGGCCGTGGAAGCGCCGGCGCGGGCACGGGAGCGCGCGCCAACGGAGAGGCCGCGCTGGCGCTCGTCCCTCAAGAAGGCGGTGGGGTCGGCACTCGCGCGCGTGGCGTGCGTCTGCGAGCCGGTCTGCTCCGGCGTCCGTGACGACGACGTGCTGGATCCGAGGAAGAGTCGGCGGCGGCGGCGGAGGAGGGTCCGTTCACCCCCGGAGACTGTGCTCACGGGAGAATCGGAGGACTACTGGACATTCGCTTTCAGGGGGAGGTCGTCGCTGACCGACGAAATGCTGATGCGGCGGTTCGTGCTGGAGGAGGACGCCATGCGCCGGCGCATGGAGATGCGAGCGGCGGCAGGCCTGTGTTGGGTTCCGCCGGGTCCCAGCAGACTCAGCCAGATGTCGCTGGCGGACGACGACGACAACGGCGGACGAAGCAGGAGAGAACAGTTCGACCTCGCCCCAGTGCAGTGAAGCTCAGTCTCTCTGAGCTTGTTATGCATGCTTGTTTGATTTCGGCGTGCTATTTGGTTCCATGCCAATTACTCTATCCGGCAGCCGTTCTAAATTGTAAAACATTTTGGCTGATATATTGCTTATACTACTTCTTCCATTTGTTTCACATTGGCTTTGTCCTAAGTAAAATATTATTATTTTTGACCAACCATTTTAAAAAGTTCTTATAGTTTCACAACATATGAGTTATATGTTACGAAAGTATTTCTCATAGTGAATTTCAAAATATAAATTTTATGGCATGAATCTATATAATTTTTTTTAAAAATAATAGCCAAACTACAAATATTTGACTTAGGACTAAGATAATATGACATCAATAAAAAATGAAGGAAGTATGTGTATTTGCATATACACTATACTTAGATATATATAGTAAAAACAATAAATTTAAAAAATAAAAAACATCTTATAACATGCTGCATGCCGGATCAACCACGTTGTAGGGCCATAAGCTTATTTGGAAGGCTCTGTTACGAGTCAAAAGTTTTCTATGGCTGACTTTCCGTCGTAGGCACTGGACTGCAGACTGACGAAGAAGACATGAGCTGGAGACGAGGGACAACTGTTTCCTCTGTGACCGAGAACCAGAAACGATAGATCACATCATTGCCTCATGTCCTTTCACTAGGGAGCTATGGCACTATGTCATCCAACACTACTGAAAACACGTGCTTTACTGAAGGCCTGAGGCTTTGTCGAGGGCCAAATCTCGGGCACTCGGCAAAGACACTCTTTGCCGAGAGCCAGCCACATGAGCCCTCGGCAAAGAACGGCCCTCGGCAAAGAGGCCTTTGCCGAGGGTACGGCCCTCGGCAAAGACAGGCCCACGGCAAATCAAATCTTTGCCGAGGGCATGCCCTCGGCAAATTAGGCCCGTTGGGTCACGACGGCCATTTCCCGTCAAGCTTTGCCGAGGGCCACCCGTTAGGCCCTCGGCAAAGGTTATTTTTTCTGTGAAACCAGCTTTTTCGGTAAATTTTTTTTAAGTCTTTGCCGAGGGCCCTAGACCAGGCCCTCGGCAAAGATTTTTTTAAAACGAGTTTTTCGGCCAAATTTTTTTTATAAATCGCCTTTGCCGAGGGCGAGGATAGGCCCTCGGCAAAGTTTTTTTTTATTTTTTTTAATTCTTTGCCGAGGGCCACGGGCTAGACTCTCGGCAAAGAGCCCTCGACAATTTTTTTTTGGTTTTTTTAGCCCAGTTTTTTTTGTGGTGCTACAATACATTGTTTTGAACTCAATTTTAAAATTTAAGCCAATTTTGATTTTGTTTTGTATATTTCCTTAATTTATTTTGATTCTTTGATTTTTTTCGAATATGTCAAATTTGAACTGCAGGTGCATGGAATATTGCAATGTAGTGTTTCGAAAAATGTTATTTATGTTAATTGGTGCATGTTAAGTCCCTATCCACGAACTCGCATCAAATTTCGCACATCTTGTTCGCGTAACATGATGACCGACTTGCCAGAAAAGTGTTTTAAAATTATATAAAATCCATACGAAGTCCGAAAATCACGAAACTTGGCGAGATGTTATGTTATCGCATGTGCAGGCTGTGGTAAAAAATTGAGAAGGTTTCGAGCGAGTTGCGACATCGGATGCCTGAAACCCAGACATCTCCACATGTGATCATTGCAGGCCGAGCTGCAAGAAACAAGAAGGCAAAGTCAAGAGCAGAACGTGGAGCTGACCGCACAGCTGCAGGCCCAGAAGGTCGCGTTCGAGGCCGCGCAGAAGCAGATGGCGGAGATGATGGTGATCATGCAAAGTCTTGAACAAGCATCAGGTGTACCTGTGCAGTTTTCAGCTCCTCCACCTCCTACTCCTGCAGCTACTCCTGTAAGTATGAAAGTTCACTTTTCGCTTGTGCTTTGCATGTATGTCGGCCTTCGTGCCGTTGTGGATGTCGGCGTTCGTGCCGTTGTGGATGTCGGCGTTCGTGCCGTTGTGGATGTCGGCGTTCGTGCCGTCGTTTCTTGCAGGTTTTGAAAACCTCCCCGTGTAGGGGAGGTGCTGCCGAAATTTTCAATTGAGTCTAATCTTTTTGTATTCCTAGATTACTAGATGCAATCTCTAAGTTTCAAAACTATTTTCCCGGATTACTCACACATGCAATCTCTGCTCCTTTGTGCAGCTTCCGTCCGCGGGTTCCAATCAATCCGCTAGTGCGTCACCGGATGATCCTGCTTTTCCTTCACCATCGTCTCATAGGCTAGCTTGATGAGGACTCGTGCTAGGTGATGTGGTTGGACTTTAGCGTGATTTTTGATTTATGGTTGTGACTTGTGCTTGGATTTCATTAACTTGTCGTAATAAACATGTGAATGATGATGAACATGTGACTTGTCGTTGTAATATATTGTGATTTGTGGTTCACAATTATGGTTGTGATATATTGCGAGAAAATGGGTTCTGTGTGATATATATATATGTATATATATGTATATATATGAAATGCTTGTGTCGATGGAATGCAAAAAACAAAAAAAAATAAATAAATTTCTGTCTCTTTGCTGAGGGCAATGATCAAGGCCCTCAGCAAAGAAGGGTCCTTTGCCGAGGGCCCTAGCAATAGCCCTCGGCAAAGATTTTTTAAAAAAATCCTAAAAATTTCTTTGCCGAGGGCCAGGGAGCAGGCCCTCGGCAAAGGTTTTTTTAAAAAAAATTCAAAAAAAAAACTATTTCTTTGCCGAGGGCCCTTGCAATAGCCCTCGGCAAAGGTTTTTTTTTGAAAAAATCCTGAAAATTTCTTTGCCGAGGGCCAGGGAGGAGGCCCTCAGCAAAGATTAAAAATTTTTTTTTTGCCGAGGGCCGGCCCTCGGCAACAAAAATTCAAAAAATAAAACTATTTCTTTGCCCAAGGTCGGCCCTCGGCAAAGAAACCGCCAATGACGCCGGCGCGTGACGGCTTCTTTTCTTTGCCGAGGGCCGTCCTGGCCCTCGGCAAAGGCTTTGCCGAGTGTCCGATAAAGGGCCCTCGGCAAAGACCCCTTCGCTGTCTCCTGGCAGGTGTGGAAGGAAAGCAATGCACGCTGCTTCAGGGACTCACCGTCTACGGTCATCGAATTGCTTCGGCTCGTCAAGGAGGAAGCAGATCGTTGGATTGAGACAGGCGCCAAGGGGCTAGCCGCCTTAGCAGGCAGATAGCTTACAAGCTTAAGATCCTACTTGTTATTTTCACAATGTAGCCCCAAACTGTTCAAGCGCCGGCAACGACACCTCCTATACTTTATTTGCAAACTCTACTTAATACAATGATACACAATTTTCTTTCGTATTCTAGAAAAAAAAGAAGGGAGTATTATGCACTATGTAACGAACTATTCGTTAAGATCAAGCTATTCTAAGCCAATTATTATACAATGCATAATGGACCAGGCGTTAATTGGTTTGAGCGTGTATCTAATTATTATTGCACAGTGGTTATGAACTACCCATTACTAGCGTGGTGTTTCTGTTGGATGTCAATTATCGTCCAAGAATATTAATTTGAGTAACAAAGATATTCTTTGCTTAGATATAGTACCTAGTTTTATTTACTTGGTGCAATTTTGGCGAAAGTTGATCGTCAAGTAGTATTAGTAACTGAGATGCCAGTGGATCTTAACCCAATTGTCAAAGTGCTACTCAATATTGTTAAAACACTATTAGAGAGTGATTTACAATTTTTTAGAAAATCCAATGACATTTAAAACATGCTCCTTCTGAGTGGCAGACTAAGAACTATTACAGGGTTAGCCATTAAAGACAAAAATACTAATAAAATAGTATGTGTATTTTATACACTCTTTTACGCAACAAATAATGGTCACCAGTATGCATGTTTTCTTTCATTTCCCCTTGTTTAGAATTATATTTGGAAATATATAGTGATGTGTGAGCCGGGTATAATATTCGTTTGATATCTATTGTGATGGATTTGTTGTCACTAGCAGAGAAACGACCTTTCATCTCATGGCCAAAAAGTATTTAGTTCCGGTTTAAAAATTGCAACCGTGGCTAAATGGAGGACTGGACCTTTAGTCTCGGTTTGTAATACAAACTGGGACTAATTCTACCCTTTAGTCCCGGTTGTAACGGTTACCAAGGTGTGTCAGAGGCACGTTAGTGCGAGAATCTTTAGTCCCGGTTTGAGACATGAACACAGACTAAAAGTGTGACTTTTAGTCCCGGTTTGAGACACGAACCCGGACTAAAGGTACCTCCTATACTGTAGTGTTGTTTGTTGTTAGGAGTTGTTTTGGTTTGATCTAATTATTTGAGGTGTGCAATTAATTTTTTATTTATTATTTTGAAGCTTTTTAGTTTGATATGCCAACTATTGTGGAATGATATTTGTATAGCACAGATACACATTGGGCTATTATTACTATGATGTATGACCAAGTATTTTTTGCACTGTGTTTATAGAAGGCACTTGAGATTAAGAGTTTTGAACCAAAATGAGAGAATGTACCTATAATATGTGGGTTCTTTTGTTGCACTTGTTCTTTTAGATATAACTTTTAAGAAACAAATCTAGCCAATCACAGCACATACTTATTAAGTGTATGTTTTAAGTTTGTTCTACATATAACATAAGCATTAACATATTTTGAAAATAACCCCATACATGCATGCGGCAACTTGTATCCATTGCTTCTCCATGCATAAATTCTAGGATGCTCTTAGAGTATAGCTCCAAGTGTGCTTCAAAATCAAACCATGTGATGCTCACTGAAGTACCGAACCATTAACATTGTAGCATTCGAGCCAACCCTATCAGAGCCTAAATTTGATTATGCAGATGAGTCAAACTAAGGCATCCAGAGTGTTTAATACCTCTAGGGACCTTAAGGCATGAAATGATCAAATAGGGCCTAGAGGAGTGGAAGTGGTTGTTGAGTAGGACGACCTGCAAATTAAACACTATCTTAGAAACAAGTTAGGCCACTTGCAGAAAATAATCCATATAGATTGTTGCTGATGCTTCACAAGTTTGCGAAGTATTCATAGGTGTGAGGTTGCCTACTTACAACCATGTCGAGAAATTAGATCAACAAAGTTTCTTGGGTTGCTTGGGTGTTCCTTAACCTATTCTAGAGGTCACATGCAACTCAAAATTAATAGAGAAGTAGATTGGGCTTAACTCTAAAAGTCAACACTTTACAACAAACTCAAAGAAGAAGTTGCAACAGAAAGAAAGAAGCCAAGTACACGAGAAAAAAAAGATTTATCCAAGGTTTAGACATTCCACTAAGGTGTGCCTACATCCTCATTGTTGTGGAAGCCATAGAGGCTTGGTCTCTCTGAATCCTATCCACTTCTCAAGGAATCCACGAAGATCAAGCTTGAGGGTACTTACTAGAGTTGTCGGGCAATACAAACTTCCTGGAGCACACCACAAGCTTGGGTACTTCGATAGGCAACATTTAGCCTTCTAGGAGTGAAGCTCCAAGAGTAACAAACACCAATCCATGGGTTTGATGAAGAGATGAGTGCTAAAGAGATGGAATTTCAGTCACCCCCACTCAAGCTCTCGCTCATCAAATCCTAGTCAAATACAAAAGTGGGAACAGGGGGGAAGAGAGGAAAACATCCTAAACACTATAAAGAGTTCTTATCTAGGGTTTTGTCAAAACTGAATAAGGTAATTGTTAGAACGGGTGGTGAGGTATAAATAACCACCCGCTAAAAAGAGTCATTGGCACAATCAATTTGCAAACAGTCCATGCAGATGCATAGATAATCTGTGACTAGACACCATCTTGGACAATTTGCTTAGACTACAACAAAGAGTCAATCAACGGATAATCCGCAAAAATGCATGGATAATCTGCAACTTGACAGATATTTCAATGGATTATCTGCAACACTTTGGTATAAGGCTACATGTTGTCCAATTGCAGATTATTCGCAAACGAATGAATTACCTGCTAGTGGACATAGTAAAAAAAATAGATTTTATAGCCCAACCCCAATAGTGCATGTGTTGCATCAAGTGTATCTCAGGTATTATTAGTTCAGTTGAGCACTTTTGAATGCTAGTTTATGTAAAGGTATCTCTTGACAGTACAACATTCTAAACACAATTCTAAGCATTACAATTTTTTAAAAAAATGATCTTTATGTGGTATTCTTGCTTTTCATTTTTGAGGGGGACTAAGCACATATGCCTTGTCCATTTGTGCTTAGACTATGTTCATGGCTCAATAAATGCGTTAGATCCTTAATTAAGAATCATCAACACTAAAACCTACAATAAGGCTTGAATTCACTTTGAAGGTGGGTCCCATATTTTCTATGGCCTCCTTCTCTTTTGTAGGATAATGGTACTAGACCCTAAGGTGGGTCCTGCTTCACATTTAAAATGAACCATATGTTGGCTTGCTCCATTTCCCCATCTTTTGGTCACATAAAATCATTGCCCAATGGAATTCCCCACACTCATCCATGCCAAATCTGTACCTTGTTTAGGTGTGTTGGCGATCTCTTGCCACCAATGGCGAAGCCCATGACCCCTCCTTGCGGATCCCCTGCATGTTGCCATCATGGAGGTTCTCTTTCTTAGCCAAATTGGGCGGCATCCATGAGCTCCAATTCTAGTAGAATTGCACAATAGTGACATTCTGGTACCCTCCGCTAGCACCACAATGACATAGCCTCAGTGCTAGATATCCACCATGCTAGAAATCCTCCAAGCACATGCTCTTGCGTGCAAGCCTCCTTCCCACGATCCACCACTTCTTCCCCAGCGGATGTGATGAGGGATTGGCACTACTAATTTTTTTTATTCCTTGAGTTTAGATCTAAGCCAATGATCGAGTCATATGTGTTTTTGGGTTAAGTTCAACTCTCTGTTATGTATATGATCGCCTCTATGAATGCCAACTAGGACTTAATAAGGCCCTAGTTATTTCCCACACTCTGGATGCCCTAAGCTGCATAAAATAATGTATCTTGCACATGGCCGTTGTACACCACTCTCTTGTCAATGCTAGTAGTGGTGGAGCTTGATCAAACAACTAGGAGGAGTCATTCTATGTAACTGAGTATTAACAACTCATGAACAGTAAAAAAAATTCACTGTTTAGCAAATGGAAATTTCCATTATATTGGGCAGGGGAGCCGTGGCCCAGCTTAGCCTTAACCAAGCTCCACCCCTGAATGCTAGCACCACTTAATTGGAGCGCACCTTTCGCTGATCCCAAAGCTATAGTGTTTGGCAACGTTGAGTGTGTTCATGAGGTGCTTCGCCTCATTGTTGAGTGGTTTTCGATGCTCACCAACGTGTTGGTGGATGAGCACCGCTCAACAGTGGGTGTGGGTGGTGTACTGGTGTATGTTAGCCTCCAAACATGGCGGCCACATTGAGCCTCCATGTGAAAGAGCATGGCCACCAGCCCACCACCTCCTCGATGGAAACCACAACGAGGACACATCCCCTCAACACACTTGTCCAAGGCATCTTGCACTTGCACCACCACATGCAACCTGATATCCAATGCTGCAAAAATTCTAACTAATCAATCCGCTATAGCGCTCTCGAGCTCATTGATCAGTTGGGTCCATGTCCATATGAGCTAATCTACTTAGTTCTAAGCCTAATTTCTGGATCTATGTTTGGATTGTTGGGAGGGGTAGTGAGGGGGGTGGGGGAAGAATGGGGAATGGATATGAAGCTTGGCTACAAGGGGGATAGTATGGATAGTTGAGAGTTTTTTTACTTTAGTATGGGTCCCACAACAATTGATGTGTACACTTCAGAAATTGAACTATGCTTATGTTCGCTTTTCATGCATGACTGACATGCACTAGCATTGTGGATGCCCTTAGCTAGACAAAAGATTATGACAATGTGGAAGCTTGTTTTGTTATACACGTAGTTTGCCTTGTAAACTATTGCATATTTCATGACAATTAGCTAGCAATGTATTAGAACTTTTGTGTAAGCACTATTTTGATGGAGCTACCTAAGCGAGGCATGTTTGGTTCTTCTCGTCGCATGGCCTTGCCTAGTTGGCGTGGGCAACAAGAAGCTCGCCCAGCGAGGTGAGCCAATTTGGTTCTCTTGGTTGAGCAAGCAAAATCTCATCTGCATGGACTTTGAAATGCTCCGGTTAAGTAACCAAACACATAACCTCTCGCTCAGAATCCTTATTGGGTAAGGTGATACAGTAACCAACAAAAGATCCAAACATGCCCTAGTTGATCTAATACTTATAGAGTGTTAATATGAGCTGCCAAATATATATTCATGTTGTTTGAGTAGAGGAGTGTGCCATGAGTGTTACTGTTGATGTTGAAGATGTCCTCAAGGTAACACACTGACAAGAGCTTTGGACGCCCAAAGAGGTTGCATACAACCTACAAAGCAGCAAGAATGTAGCGCAATCGATCAAACCGATCTAGAGACCGGTAAGGCCGATGTAGAGCCCGTTCTTGGTCGAAAACGCTCCCGGACTTCTCCTAGGAAGACCCGTCGGGGAGGAGCACGTGGAGGACTCCTAAAACCAACAAGACCACCTAGGATGCCGCTAAATCTCGCCGGGAATCTCAACGAACAGCAGGAGGGGTAGAGGGAACAGTAAAATGGCAAAAGGAGTTGATAGATGTGTTTTTGATTGATTGGATAGATGGAAACTCAATTGGCTGTGATCCTCTCATATATAGAGGGGGGTGGTCTTATCCCAGTAGGAAACATCTCCAAGACGCGTTCTCCAAGTTTCCCATGTAAAAAATATACCAAAAACCAATTTTAGGAAGTCTCCAACTCGGTTTCTAGGACGAGTCGGCTTTTGCGGGCTGGTCAGCCCCCGCAGGCTGGCTGCAGGGTCAGTCAGTTTGGCCAACTTGGGCACTCGGCTAAGCCGACCGAGGGGGGGGGGGGGGGGGGAGCCGGCCTAGCCGACTGGCTCGGCTCGCCGTCTTCTCCGCGCGTTTCGTTCGTTATTTTGTCGCGCCGCTTGACCTCCAACATGTCAAAGACGTTTATAACTTATTCATGGTGCCCAAAAACTACCATGGGACATTTTTGAGTGTCAACAGTTACCCATTATTTGGTGCTATGAAATTTGAGTAGCCGTTATTACAAGGATTTAGGGTGACCTATTTTGGTGAAAGATAATTAACTGCACAATAACGAACCAAGAGTTGCCCTATAGACGTTAAAATAACTGAATGTAAAATATAATGTGTCGATCCTTTAGGTATGTTATTTGGTTTTCAGCTATATCCTATCAAATGAACCCAAGATGGCCAATCTTTATGACTTGGAGGGAAGGTTCTTCTTGGCTGCTGCTTGATTTTTTTTTATAGAATTAGTTACTCCTTATGGGTACTTACCTCGAGCGTGCATTATCATGATTATTCAGTCTCAGTATATATTCTGTTAATATGTATTGCTAGTAATGTGATTACATATGTATTTGTGATACTGATATATGAAGAAACAAAGGTGCGCCGGTGGCGTGTATATGTGTACGTAATACTGTAATTGTGTACACAGTACATGAGACAAATGTCTTTTGTCATAAACACACGCACACACTGTGCAGTTGTTGCTCTTTAAACCCTTTCACAAGATGAATACAAAAATACTCCATTCATTTCAAATTATAAGACGTTTTTGCTTTTCAAAATACATAACTTTTGCTATACACTTAGATATACCCTATGTGTAAATACATACTCAGTACTACCAAACAAACTGCTCAGATTCTGTGCAGTTACGTTAGCTAAAACCTCTTGCCGTGCACTGCTAGCTTCTCGGAGCACCAGTTCTGCTGTTCCTACTTTGGGTCCGCAATCGCATAGAACATTGGAAAGAGGTCGACGTCGTCGTAGGAGCCATCACCATGGTGAGGAATGAGAGAGTGTATTGCTTCGACGCAACGCTCCAATTTTATGGGTTCGTACCCCGTCAGCTCCTTGAGCTCCCTGTTCCAACTCTTCATCTGCCCGTACGTCGGCTTCAGCGTCAGCCTCGCCAGGAACATGGCCGCCGCAGCCACGGCAGACGGGTTGTGCTGGAGGCAGCTGTAGTGGAACAGCGACATGTCCACGAAGTCATGCGCACAGGAGCGGAGCTCCAGGCGCAGCTCCTCCTCGCCGTAGTGACGGGTGAAGTGCTCCACGAACGTGTACGCCGTGGGGCGGCCGAGCCGGTAGTCGAGCGCCGCGAGCAGCGTGCGCTCCATGTCGAGCACCTCCTCCTTGCTCGAGGTGAAGCGGCCGCCGCCGCAGCGGCTGCAGTAGCTGGCGATCTCCGCGGCGTCCAGTAGCTCTACGGTTCCCTGGTCCTCGTACTTGGCCGCGGCGTAGACGGCCACAGCGCCCAGGAGACGGAGCCGGTGCATGCCGACGTCCGCCATCTGTTGCACGGAGAGGAACCGGTCGGCGTAGGAGACGGCGCGGTGGAGCGTGCCGGGGGCGAGGCCGTAGCACTGGGTGAACCGTTTCATCCAGCCGACGAGGGTGGCGCGCGTGTCCTGGCTCATCCGCCCCCCCTGCGTGGTCTCCAGGTAGTCCGGGGACGGCTTGGCCTTGGCTTCGTCCTCTTGGGCCCGGAGGGTGGCCTCGATGTCTTCGTCAAAGCCGTCATAGGGACAGCAGAGCTTCGGAGGAGCCCCCATGGAGTTGTCGTCGTTAAGGGTGCCGGCGCCGTCGCAGACCGGAGCAGCGGAGGACACCGACACGGGCTCCTCGATGCCCAGCTGGACGACGTGGCCGTCGTCGTAGCACGGGTCCCACGGTGCTGGAACATCCATGGCAAGGGCAGCTCTACCGTCGGCGTCAAAGGGGTTGCCGTAGTCGTAGGCCGGCGTCGGATTGAAGCCGGCGGGTGGTACTGGTAGCGCGGGGAGTTCGCCGACGGCGGGGACGTAATCATTGTGAGGGACGTTCATTGTTGGAAACGGACCGAACTGGGCTGGCCGAGGAAAATAATCATCACAGAGATCGGACAAGCTGATCGGAGGACGAGCAATGTCGTGCCCGAAGCTGAAGGGATGTGTCCTCCTCCCCATGTCGCCACCGGAGATGGACCAGGAGCTGGCAGTCGAATATGGAGGCGCAGTATCAAGGTCGAAGCTGAAGAGGTTGGTGTGCATCGTGGCGCCACCGCTGGAGCAGGATTCGAAGCCAGGCGGTGGAATCTGACGAACGAGAGGCCGTTTGATGAAGGCGTCCATGGCGTCGGAGCACGACTGCACGGGGTAGTGGCCGGCGGCGACGAAAGAGATGCGGGGCAATGGGTGGGGTATTGAGTTGGCAGCTACGTATTTATGCACTGACCGGAGCGAGTCCGAGTTGGCCTGTGGCAAGCATCCGACTTTTGGAGTCTACGCGTCGGATTCGTGCCGCCGCCTGCCCAACCGGTTTCTTTTTTCTCGTTCCTTTTTTTTTCGACGCACCTGGCGCTCGGACGCCGGACGCACCTAGTCCACGTAACATTTGGATCCCGACGATTCAGATACAATACGGACAGAGCGTGGCCCGTTCTCCCGCTCGCGCACGGCTCGTCCCCCATCGCGCCACCATCCCGTCCTCCCACCGCGTCCCACGGGACCACCTATCCGATGCGAATAGAACGAGCGCGCCCCCGCATGCGGCCCGTCCACCGCTGCGCCGCCGTGCCTCGTCGTGTCGCCATCCCCGGCACGCCCGTTGCCCTCCACGCCCCATTCCCACCGTGCTCCATCACCTAGCAAACAAGGAGCAATGCGAGGTGCAAACATCAGAAGTATTACTTGTTTGCAACATCAGAACAAAGTCTATTGCAACATCAGAACAAGACGACTGCAACAACAGAACAAAGCTATTACAATGCGAGATGCAAGATCAGAAAAAAGAGACTAATGCAACAAAGATTTTTCTCTCTCGAATATGCACGAGTGTGCGTATCATTGTATTAGAAGAAAGCAAGTTTAAATTACAAGAGGAAGCGACCCAAGGCCGCGCTGAACATAGGGACTACATTGTTACATAACAACACACGACACCGGGTGAGAATCTGCCATGGCTAACGCCCAACGAGGCTTCCAAGGCCTTTCGCTCTGGCCTGAATCCATCGATCCCCTTCTTCCTCGATGAGCTGCATAATCTTAGTCGCCGAAGCCGAAGACCCGCGAAAGCATCTTGCGTTGCGCTCTTTCCACACATGCCAAGACATGAGGGCGAAAAGGGAGTCCATGCCGGACCGCTGCAGTTCGATGCATCCTGCTCGAGCTTGTTGTAACCATATGGTCATGTTGTGCATAACCAAAAACTAAATTGCTAAATGTAAGTGAAACTTGTTTTGAAGAGATATCCACCTACTCAGTAAAAAAGAAATAAAAGATAACAGTACCTTACCACTATGTTCGCATGTTTATCTGTAGTGCTGTTGAGGTAGGTGACTGCTTGTTATGTGCGAGTTTTGTGCTTGGTATTAGTTGCTTAAGCTAATTTGATTGAGTTTCTCAAATGCTTGCTTAAGACCAGACCACACTGAAGGAAGAAGACTAGATCAAGACATCGTTCATTATGCCCTTCGGCGCCTACTGCTACATGACCATGTCCTTCGAGCTCAAGAACGTGGGTGTGACTTATTAAAGAGCTATCCAGCGTTGCCTCAAGGACCAGATCAGGAAGAACGTTGAGGCATACGTCGATGATGTGGTGGTTAAGTCTAAAACTACCGACACCCTCATCGCTGACCTCACCGAAGTTTTCAAAGCCCTAAAAGTGTACCGATGAAAGCTGAATCCCACTAAGTGCATTTTCGGTGTTCCATCCGGTATCCTGCTAGGCAACATCGTCAGTCACCGCAGCATCAAAGCCAACCCAGAGAAGATAACGACGGTGACCAACATGAAGCCACCAACCTGCATCAAGGATGTCCAGAAGCTAACGGGGTGCATGGCAGCTTTAAGTCATTTCATATCTCATCTAGGCGAAAAGGGACTCCCCTTCTTCAAGCTACTCAAGGCTCAAGAGAATTTTGTCTGGTCAGAGGACACTGACAAGGCACTCACCGAGCTCAAGCGGTTCCTCACCACACCTTCGATCATGACCGCCCCCCAAAAGGATGAAACCCCGCTAATCTACATCGCAGCGACCAACCGGGTAGTCAACACCACCATCGTTGTTGAACGAGAAGAGGCCAGACACGCATACAAAGTCCAGCGCCTAGTCTACTTCATCAGTGAGGTCCTAAACGAGTCTAAGACTCGCTACCCCCAAGTCCAGAAGCTGCTATACGCCATTCGGATCACATCCCAGAAGCTCCATCACTACTTTGACGCCTACCACATAGCGGTAGTGATGAGGACATCACTCCTTCGGATATACCCACTGATCCTCCAACCGTTATGCAAGGTCCAATGCCTCGAGCTCGAATATGTCAACTCAATTTAGAGGTGAGCTCATTCTTAAGCGATCATTTTCATACTTTTGAGAATAGACTACTATCTAATGATGTTATCTTGCTTAGGAACATAGGAGAGGGTCATGAGGAACTTGGAGAAAGGTATAGAGGTGGAGAAGACCAGCAAGGACGACCAACACAAGCTGGAGGCCCAGCCCAACTGAAGTTAGAGCCCATCTTGGGTTCTAGGACCAGTCTGTCATAAAACTGGTCACACGGGCGCATCCAGGCTCTGTTTCGACGATCAACATATGGATGAAAAACTAATTAGATAAGAAAGCCAATGCAAGTGGTTTTACGTCAAAAGCCCTTCGGAATCAACGAAAATCATCGAAACAAGTCAGCGTCCAGAATCTGTCAGGGTGCTGTGACATCGTGTTTTGATCCGTTGGACCGTGTATCATGTTTGGGCCCATTAGGGGGCGCGTACAGGTGTCTTTGCACGACCCTAGAGTCTTCATAAATAGCCGCCACCCCTCCATTAGGGTTTGAGTTTTGCTTAGATTAATATGTCAAGAACAGTTTCGTCGTTCATCGGTTTGTGAGACCCCAACATCATGAGATTAATCATTCATCTGCAATTTGATTATTTTCTTTCTTGTTCTTGCTTGTGTTCTTCGTTGCGCAGGTAGGGGTTAGCCTTCTTGGTGAGGTCAACCGAATTTGTGTCTCAGTTGATAATCAGAGGAGTTGTGGTGCTAAGATTGCAGGGTGCGATCTTTTGATCTGAAGCCGGATCGGTGTGTCATTCTCTGCCTCAACGATATTTACCTCTACCTGACAGAAGATCGGGATCCCCATCCCCATTAAGTGGTATCAGAGCTAAGGTATACCGTCAGGTTCACATTTATCCCCTAGTTTTGAGTGTTTCGCATTCGTCCTATAGTCCAGGGCCATACTCGTTTTTTTCCTGTCCTAGAACCTTCTGCGCCATAGCCTTTGCATATTTTAGTTTTAGAGTCCATCGTATTGAGTTTGTGTCCTGGTCGAGGTCTTGTTGCTAGTTAGGTCATGTTAGAGTCCAGTTCGTGTGTTTTTCCCCATCATTTCCATCAAATCCTTGCTGCCGTGACCAATTTTGCGCGCATGGTTCTCGTTTTGTCCTCTAATTCGGAGTCAGTTCTCAAAACTGGTTTAGTTTTCGCATATGAACTCGGATTTCGACGTTCCATATATCAAAATCGATCAGAAAACAAATTTCGGATCCTCTTTTCGTGGTCACAAGCTTTTTGTCAATTTTGAGCACGTCTTCTAAATTTTCCACAGGCCACACCTTTCACTTGTTTAAGCTCATATTTTCTGTGGTTACTTCTTTTATGCTCCTAAGTGAAAAAAATATCAAAAAATTTAAAAGAAAAAGTTAAAGTTTCTAAAAAAAAACAACGACAACCCAAAAATAGAGAAAAAAGAGAGGGGCAAAAGTAAAACAATATCTAGAGGAGCACATAGAGAAGACCAAAGTGAGCTGTGTTAGCGTATGCTGTCTGGTTCTTTATTCGTGTTGATCTTGCTATCCACCATACTTGTTTGTCTCACACCTGGCACCTTGCTGTCCACTATACTTATTTATCACACACTTGTCACTTGGAACATTTTAGACCAGCAACGAGAACAAGTACTTGAGACTCTAATTCAGCATTACTTTCTGTTACTGACTTGCGTGCTAAATATACATATTATTCTTTGTGTGCCTTTCAAGCTCCACAAACTCTTTAGATCAATACAGAAAAAGGCCCTTGCAATCTCGGTATCACTGCCTCACAGGTATCACGAACCAGCCGCCGGTTGTACCGCCCACTGCTTGTGTTGGTAAGAACTTTGTAAGAGCTTAGTAAGATGCTTCCACTTGCTGTGAAAAGTGACACCACTGCAACCACGTAGTCATTTGATAGGGATAACTTTCACCATTTGTTCCTATTTTTGTGTTTATAATGACAGGAGATGATCAGACTGGAGATAACAATCCCAAGGATTTCAACGAGTGTGTCAGCCAAGAGCAACTACAAGCTACTGTAGAGAATGCCCAAAAAAGAATGAATGAGGCCATCAGGAAGGCCATCACTGACGTACTCATTGAACTCAACATTGGCAATAACATGGAGAGATTGGACAAACAGATTTCCACGCTAACTGACAAGGTTACTGAGTTGGAAACCTTTGTGGCGATCAACAACGACATATCCGACAGCAACACCGATGGTCTCTTGTCAAAAGACACGGTGTATGATGCGAATGGGAAAATAGATCGAGCAGCCTTCTGACAAGCCAGATTTAGGTAAAAATTCACCAGCGAGCAAGCGACCGGTAGCCTCTAGAGTTACCGCTACACCTAAGGCACCTCCCGCATGACCTTCAGATTCAGGTAAAATTTTTTTGCAGGTGCCTGCCAAGAGTGCCTCATCCGTTACATCGACGGGATGCACGTCGGGCAATCAGTGCCACCGCTGCCATGGAATTGACCATGTGTAGAAGGACTACCCAAGTCCGTGGGCATATATTGCTACATAAGATGGTTACATTAGTACCTCTTACATTGAAGATGAAGAAGATGAAGATACAGATGAGGAGGGTGACGAAGTCCTTGGTGATGAGGCCATGACGGCCTATAGGAGCATCATTGTACAACGGGTGCTCAGCTCATAAGTACAACAACCTGAGAAGCTACAACGCCATAACTTGTTCCAGATTTTCTTCGTCATCAGCAACCGTCGAGCACGTGTCATTATTGATGGAGGTAGCTGCAATAATTTGGTGAGTTCTAATTTGGTCAAGAAGCTTGGCTTGACCACATGCTCACACCCACGTTCATACTATATTCAGTGGCTAAATGATTCTGGAAAAGCAAAGATAATACAAACTTGCAGAGTTTCATTTTCCATTGGTTCTTATGCTGATTCTGTTGATTTTGATGTGGTACCTATGCAAGCTTATTCACTCTTACTGGGTCATCCTTGGGAACATGACAATGATGCTACACACCATGGTAGAAGTAATAAATACACTTTTGTGCATAGAGGAAAGAAAATTACTTTAGTACCTTTGACCCCTGCTCAAATTGTACAAGCTGATAGAGAACATGCTGCTAGTTTGAATGATATTCAATCTAAAAATTAGCAAGTTGCTAATTCTATTTTTCCACCTAAAAAGGATAAGTCTACATCTATTTCTAAGGCCGAGGGGATTAAATTGAAGGGTGGTGTTATGCTTGCAACAAAATGTGACTTTGCTAAAATTTCTAATGATGATATTTGCTATGGTTTGGTATGCAAACAAGCTATGTTTTGCTTGATGATATTGTTAGTTCGGTGCCTCATGCTGTCACTAACCTTTTGTAGGAGTATGAGGAATTTTTTTCTAGCTAAGATACCCCCGGGGTTGCCACCTATGAGAGGGATAGAGCATCAAATCGATTTGATTCCGGGAGCAACCTTGCCCAACCATGCTGCCTATTGAACCAATCCTGAGGAGACTAAGGAAATTCAGCAGCAAATCCAAGACCTTTTGGACCCTGGGTATGTACGTGAAAGCCTTAGTCCTTATGTTGTTCTTGTACTTTTGGTTCCTAAGAAAGATGGAACTTGGCGTATGTGTGTTGATTATAGAGCCATCAATAATATTACTATTCGGTATCATCATCCTATTCCTAGGCTAGACGACATGCTTGATGAGTTGTGTGGCTCCATAATTTTCACCAAGATTGACTTGCGAAGTGGCTACCACCAAATTAGAATGAAACTTGGAGATGAATGGAAAACCATGTTCAAAACCAAATTCGGGTTGTATGAGTGGTTAGTAATACCTTTTGGTTTGACAAATGCACCTAGCACTTTTATGCGCTTAATGAATGAGGTTTTAAGAGCTTTTATTGGTCATTTTGTGATAGTTTACTTTGATGATATATTGATTTACAGCAAGTCTTTTGTTGAACATATGGATCACTAACGTGCTGTTTTTAATGCTTTACGTGATGCACGATTATATGGTAACCTTGAGAAGTGCATCTTTTGCACGAATCGAGTTTCTTTTCTTGGCTATGTTGTAACTCCACAGGGAACTGAGGTGGATGAGATGAACATTGAAGCCATAAAGAGCTGGCCGGTTCCCCAAACCATCACACAGGTGAGGAGTTTTCTTGGTCTTGCAGGATTCTACCGCTGCTTATTCAAAGATTTTAGCACCATTGCTGCCCCATTGCATGAGTTGACGAAGAAAGGGGTGGTGTTTCATTAGGGAAAGGCACACGAGGAGTCCTTTGACACTTTGAAGGACAAGCTCACACACGCACCATTGCTGCAACTTCCAAACTTTGGTAAGACTTTTGAGCTAGAATGCGATGCTAGTGGAGTTGGCATTGGGGGTGTTTTGATGCAAGATGGTAAACCCATTGCTTACTTTAGTGAAAAATTGCATGGTCCTGTTCTAAATTATTCCATGTATGATAAGGAATTGTATGCACTTGTCCGTTCTTTAAAGACGTGGCGTCATTATTTGTGGCCTAAATAATTTATTATTCATTTTGATCATGAGTCGCTTAAGTATCTTCGCTCTCAACATAATCTAAATCATAGGCATGCTAAATGGGTTGAATTTATTGAATCTTTTCCTTATATTATCAAACACAAGAAAGGGAAGGATAATGTGATTGCTGATGCTTTGTCTACGATATACCTTGCTGTCCCAACTTGATTGTCAGATTTTTGGGCTTGAATCAATAAAAGAACAATATATGCTTGATCCTGATTTTAAGGATGTGTTGCTGAATTGTAGAGAGGGACGTACATGGAATAAGTATATGATCAATGATGGGTTTTTGTTTAGAGCTAACCGCCTATGCATTCTAGTTGGCTCTGTTTGTCTTTTGTTGTTGCAGGAGGCACATGGAGGCAGATTGATGGGACATTTTGATGCCAAGAAGACGGAGAAAGTGCTGTCCACACATTTCTTTTGGCCAAGGACGAGGTGAGATGTAGAACGGTACGTGGCTCGGTGCGCTACATGTCAAAAAGCTAAGTCGCGGTTGAACCCACATGGTTTATATATGCCTCTTCTTGTTCCTTCTACTCCTTGGGCTGATATATCTATGAATTTTATGTTGGGTTTGCCAAGGACTAAGAGGGGGAGGGATAGTATTTTTATGGTGGTTGATCATTTTTCTAAGATGGCACATTTTATTCCTTGTCATAAGAGTGATGATGCTGTTCATGTTGCTGACCTTTTCTTTCAAGAAATTGTTCACTTGCATGGTATGCCTTCTACTATTGTTTTAGATTGCGATGCAAAATTCTTGAGTCATTTTTGGCGCACTTTGTGGAATAAATTGGGGACCAAGCTGTTATTTTTTACAACATGTCATCCCCAAACTGATGGGCAAACTGAGGTAGTGAATCGAACATTGTCCACCATGTTGAGAGCAATTTTGAAGCACAATTTGAAGATGTGGGAAGAGTGTTTGCCGCATGTGGAGTTTGCATATAATAGGGCGGAACATTC
This sequence comes from Miscanthus floridulus, assembly GCF_019320115.1. Taxonomy (NCBI): domain Eukaryota; kingdom Viridiplantae; phylum Streptophyta; class Magnoliopsida; order Poales; family Poaceae; genus Miscanthus; species Miscanthus floridulus. The sequence continues at coordinate 25,641 of NW_027096909.1, forward strand.
CACCACAAAGGTAAGTCCCTTTCAGGTAGTGTATGGTTTTAACCCCCGTGCTCCTATTGATCTTTTGCCTTTACCTACTACTGAGAGAACACATAGTGATGCTAGAGAGCGTGCTGATTTCATTCATAAGTTGCACGAAACAACTAAAGCAAATATTGAAAGAATGAATAAAAAGTATAGAATTGCTGGTAGTAAAGGTAGAAAAGAAATTAAACTTGAACCGGGTGATTTGGTTTGGTTATATTTGAGAAAAGATAGATTTCCTGAGCTGTGTAAGTCTAAATTAATGCCAAGAGCAATTGGTCCTTATAAGATAATTGAGAAAATAAATGATAATGCCTACAAACTTGAGTTGCCACCCGAGTTCGGGATTAGTCCCACCTTTAATATTACAGATTTGAAACTTTATTTAGGAGAAGAAGATGAGCTTGAGTCGAGGATGACTTAGTTTCAAGAGGGGGAGGATGATGAGGACATCACTCCTTTAGATGTACCCACTGATCCTCTAACCATTATGCAAGGTCCAATGACCCGAGCTCGAATGCGTTAACTCAATTTAGAGGTGAGCTCGTTCTTAAACGATCCTTTTCATACTTTTGAGAATAGACTACTACCAAATGATGTTATCTTGCTTAGGAACATAGGAGAGGGTCATGAGGAACTTAGAGAAAGGTATAGAGGTGGAGAAGACCAGCAAGGACGACCAACACAAGCTGGAGGCCCAGTCCAATTGAAGTTGGAGCCCATCTCGGGTTCTAGGACCAGTCTGTCATAAAACTGGTCACATGGGCATGTCCAGGCTCCATTTCGATGATCCACATATGGATGGAAAGCTAATTAGATAAGAAAGCCAATGCAAGTTGTCTCACGTCAAAAGCCCTTCAGAATCAATAGAAATCATCGAAACAAGTTAGCGTCCAGAATCTGTCAGGGTGCTGCGACATCGTCTTTTGGTCCGTTGGACAATGTATCGTGTTTGGGCCCATTAGGGGGCGCATCTAGGTGTCTTTGCATGACCCTAGAGTCTTCATAAACAGCCGCCACCCCTCCATTAGGGTTTGGGTTTTGCTTAGATTAATCTGTTAAGAACAGTTTCATCGTTCATCGGTTTGTGAGACCCCAACATCGTGAGATTAATCATTCATCTGCAATTTGGTTGTTTTCTTTCTTATTCTTGCTTGTGTTCTTCGTTGCGTAGGCAGGGGTTAGCCTTCTTGGTGAGGTCAATTGGATTCGTGTCTCAGTTGATAACCAGAGGAGTTGTGGTGCTAAGATTACAGGGTTCGATTTTTCGATCTAAAGCTGGATCGGTGTGTCATTCTCCACCACAACGATAGTTACCTCTACCTGACAAAAGATAGGGATCCCCATCCCCATTAGGTAGTCACTAAGTACCCACTCGGTGACATCCTCCACAACAAGGAAGCCAACGGCCACATCATTAAATGGGTGGTCGAGCTTGACACCTATACCATCGAGTTCAGGCTTCGCCACACGATCAAGTCATAGGCGCTCGCTGACCTCATCGCCGAGTGGACGGATATGCAGACTTCTATCCTGGTTGACCACCCCAAGCACTGGACCATATACTTTGATGGGTCTCTCAACCTTGATGGTGCTAGGGCAGGCGTATATTTCATCTCACCATCAGGGGATAAGCTTTACTATGTTCTCCGTCTATACTTCCGAGCATCCAATAATATCGCTGAATATGAGGCAACACTTCATGGTCTTTGTATAGCTATTGAGCTCAGGGTTCAACACCTCCAGGTGTACGGTGACTCTACACTCATGATCAATCAGCTCAACAAGGATTGGAATTGCACCAACGAGAAGATGGACGCTTACTGCACTGCGATAAGAAAGTTAGAAGACAAGTTCTATGGTATTGAGTACCATCATGTGGTCTGGGCTAACAACCAAGCAACTGATGAGCTGTCAAAGTTAGGGTCAACATGGGCCAAAGTTCCCACTAGAGTGTTCATCTAGGACCTCATGACGCCATCCATCAAGCATGGGCAAGAAGGCATTGAAGAAAAGCCACCTACTGAGCCGTTAGTCGCAGCGGTCCCTAGCCCGAGCAGTGATTGGAGGGAACCTTTCATCAAATACCTCACCACTGTAGATGTCCTAGCTGAAAACACATAGAGAGAACACCTCACCCGCCGCAACAAGCATTATGTCCTAGTTGAAGGAAAGTTATATCACAAGAACGCCAAGGGAGAGCTACACTAGAAGTGCATCTCCATTGAAGAGGGCGAGAAGATACTCAAGGAGATCCACACCGGCACTTGTGGCAATCACGCAGCCTCAAGAACACTAGTCGACAAAGCCTTCCAAGCTAGTTTCTATCGGCCTTCAGCGGTTGCCGATGCTGAGGCATTCGTTCGCCGGTGTGAGAATTGATAGTTTTTTGCTAAGCAAATCTACGTCCAGGCCTTGGCCTTGCAAACGATTCATGCGTCTTGGCCCTTTGCATGCTGGGGACTAGATATGATCAGGCCCTTCAAGCCCATGCCGAGAGGTTTCTGCTGGGTCTATGTCTGCATCGAGAAATTCTCCAAGTGGATCGAATACAAACCCCTGGTCCAACCTACAACGAAGAAGTCAGCCGAGCTACTTGACGACATCATTCACCGGTTTAGCCTACCGAATAGCATCATCACTGACTTGGGGTCCACATTCACCGGTGCTGATGTCTAGGACTTATGTGATGAAAGGTGCATCTCAGTTAAGTTTGTCTCGGTCACGCACCCTAGGGCTAATGGCCAAGTCGAGCACACTAATGGCATGATTCTCAACGCGTTGAAGAAGAGGTTCTACAAGAACAAGCAGAAGCATCCCAACAAGTGGCTCAAGGAATTACTAGCTGTGGTCTAGGGACTAAGGACCCAGCTTAGTCACAACACTGGCATCTCCCCATATTTCATGGTTTTGCCTCCGAGGCCATTTTACCAGCCGATAGCGCTTTTCGAGCACCCAGAGTGGAGAACTACAACAAAGAAAACTCCAACCAGGCCAGGCTCATTGAGTTGAAAAGCCTAGAGGTGGAACGCCTAGTTTCATGTGTTCAGACAGCGAAGTACCTTGATAGCATGCAAGGATACTATAACCGCAACATCAATGATCGATTTTCATGGTCGGAGACCTAGTGCTTCACAAGAAGCAAAAGACCGACAGGATGCACAAGCTATCTTCACCCTGGGAGGGCCCCTTCATTGTCAAGGCAGTCACCCGACTAGGTTCCTACAGGCTATGTGACATGGATGAAAGAGATGTCCCAAATTCTTGGCACATCGATCTTCTTAGGTGCTTCTACCCTTGAAGGGTCTCCTTTCAAAGATATATACCATTCATATTCGAGTATTCAATAAAGTTTTTGTTCTAATGTTTCTCCATATTGTTATCTTCGTGCTTTTTTCTAAGTGATTCTATTTCTGCGTACATCTTAAAGATGACATGCCAACTATGCCCAAGGCAAATGCCCAAACAGACAGGTTGACGCTCAGATGCCTCCAGAGATGACCCTGTCTCTGACTTCTCCCTACATGTGCATGAGCATCTGCCCTCTGCATCATGGGTGGTCGACAATGGTTCCCTAGCGATGCCCTATTCTTCTTAAACACACATGGTCCCTGTGCCCTGCGTTATGGTCAACAGGCTAGCTAGGGCTGGGGACTCAGCTATACACTTCCGATCGAGTGGTTTATATCAAATGTAAACACAAACATACCATAACAACAAGTGTTCAACAAAAGTTGCCAAGAACTTTTGTACAACGATTCAACATTAGTTTTTTCTACTCTATGGAGCACTACTGCCCCCTTCACCAAATAGCTCGACATCTTCAGCCAACCTCTTCGCCGGCTCTTCTGCATCGTCTTCCAGCCTAGCGATCTTCTCCACATCCATGCCCTGCATGTACCCGGTCACCACCCATCGAAGATCCACTAAAGGGTAGTGTGACCATAGCTACGTGAGTGCATGGATGATGGCTCCATGGGCGATGCTACATGCGAACTTCTTGAAGTCTACCCATGCTGACTAGCAATGACCCACGACCGATCGGTATGCCCTGTCTTTGGGCAGCCGTGCCCCCTCGGGTTGCTCAAGACCGATGTAGTCTAGCATGGGCTGGATTCCCATGATCATCATCTCTAGCTTGTCATCACGGGCTTTCACTTGTTCCATGAGCACCTAGAACTACGCTTGGGCCTAGTGTCGATACTCTGCAAACAAGACAGCCATATGCTAAGCATGCGCTTAATGCCACACAAGTCAAAATAGCGTGAAAAACACTCACGTCGAAGATCTTCAGTGATTTTCTTGACCTTCTCCTTTGCTTTCTCCTTCTCCTCCAAAAGCTGGCCGAAGGCCTCCTGGAAAAGGCCGAGCTCCATCTCCAGTGCTATGTATAACAGTAAAATGTCTCACAATGTTGAATACTAGCAAAGCAAAATTCCAAGACCTACCTTTCTGCCAATCAGTGCTATGGCTGAGCTACTTGACCATCGACTAGCCCTCCACCTCCATTTGCTGGTGCTCTTTCTCAAACGTAAGAACCTTCACCTCTAGGTCTTCCCTGCTGTGGCGCTCTTAGAGCAGGCATGCCTAGAGGTCTTTCACCGACGCTTGCAGACTCTTGTTCTCCTCTAGTATCGGAGTCATCTCCTCTAGCTGCCACCGACCCTGCTCGAATACCTTCATCACATTCTGCAGTGGGCAAATAGATTAATAGACTATGCTCTTTGAAGGACAAAGAAGATCTCTTTAGGCTTACCTCAATATGGCCCATCATTGATGTTAGATCAGCCCTCAGCTTCTTCATCTCCATGCTCGCCTCCACCTCCTCCAGCATCTCAAACTCTTTGCCATGCTGAATGACCGTGCAGAGGAGTTGGGGAGGCGAGGTGGGCTCCCGCACTATCTCTTTGATCTCCATGGCGGTCACTGGCAAAGGTGCCCTCCTTGGCTACTGCTATGCTCGGATAGAGCGTCCGAGTGCCACTCCCACTGTTGATGCCGCTGCAGATGATGCTTGTTCAACAACCATGGGTGGACCTTATGCCGCACTGCTCGGTGTGTCCCCCGCTGGCTTTGTACCTGCTCCGGCAAGGCCACTCGATGTCATCGTAGCATTCCACACCTCCTCTACACCAAGATTGCCCTCATCATGCAATCCATCACCAGGCGAGGTCGGTCTAGTTGTTGAGGGCTCCTCCATAGTAGGGGCGGTCGGTTCCGCAACCGTCGGCTGCTCCATGGTGGGGCAACCAGATCTGCCCTTGCTTGTGCTTGCTCGGCATGGGAGTTGTTGGCTCCTCCGTGTGCCTTCCGTCATTAGTAGCTGATGGCTATAGGACCTTCGTTGATTCCGCACTACAACAAGCAAAAAAATTCATCAAGACACAAACCACCGTGCTAAAGAAATACAGCAAATAAATAAGGCACTTACAACTGGGACTCCCGCTGCATAGCTCAGAATCTACGTCCCTGCCTAGAACCGGTCTGCCCAGCAGCTGAACCGCCTGACGTCTCCACCGCCACCACTAGAGTCGCTCGCATGGTCTCTAGACTGCAGTGGTAGCATGTTGTTGGTATTTTTTAACTTGTCACTTGTTTTGATAGCCACCTATTAATTACCTACATCTCCTGACATTACTTTACTAGGTTGTCATTCCTAGTTATGGTGCCAGAGATGCTTGTTGGTGCTACCTAGCATTACTACTAGAATGATACTAAGTAGTTCTTTATCATCTTATGTGACTAGAAAGAGTATATAGATATGAATGAAAAAGGATCTGAAAGTGCACAGATAATATACCATTGTAGCACTTCACCCGAGAGTATTTCATATATCATTATTTATATTTTTATCACAGGGAAGTGTTGACACAAAAATGTGGCGATGTGGTCAACACACAGCAAGCTGGAAGATCTGAGTGAAACAAGACAAGAGATCTACTTGGCTTCAACATAGAACTAACCAATTCTGAAAAACCCAACGACGTGCCAGTCAATTTGACCTGCAATTGACAATGAGAGAAAATCTTATCCGTAATTTAAAGTGGAACATGTCGGTGTTGCACCAAACAGTTCCAATTTTACAGCTAAATAGCCGATTCAATGAGGCTATCGACTAAATAGTCGATATCCGGCGTATCCATAAGAAACGATACAAGAAAGCATCATCGGCTAAATGGAACATGATCGATATAAAGTGTTGAGCCGATAAGTTTGATGAAAAGAGTATAGCATGCGAACAAGTCGACTGTCTAATATAAATGAATCTACAAACATTTTGAATCTAATCTATTATCATCAACAGTGAGGCTCTATCGGATTGATACAGCTATGATAATGATGATAAACTAAAGCCGAAGAATCTATAAAACCATCTATATGTCGACAGATTCATGAAAACATGCTATATACTTGAGAGTATAGGCAAATGGACTAAAATTGCCAATGTGGCCATAACAAATAAACAAAGTACATATCTTGATCATGAACTAGATCACTAATAGATCATTTCTAATCTAAAGTCTTACTAGTGAAGTTTGACCGGATCGATGCAGCTATGGTAGTGTCATTAGATTAGATCTCATTAACTAGTAAGTTTATTTAAGATTGAAACATGTCTTTGAATGCATACTATGTTTGATTGGAATAGATTTAGAACAGCCGATCTAGCAGAATTAAGCCATAAATCATAAAATTTAAAGCGTGACCAGACTTGAAGACGATCAATTAAGATGATATAATGCTGATATATCTCTATCTCAATCAGGTGATTTGTTATAATAAATAAAACATTAATTATAAGAAGATCGATAACTGGCGAATCAATCAAAAGTGGCAAGGAAAATCTTAGTAATATCAACAGATTCAATAACTGGTGATATTGTGTTAAACAACAAATTATCTAACACAAAATTGATAACTTTGATCTATATTATGATTCATAAGAGATCAATCAACTGATGAAGCTTTACAAACTACGATACAGATCGATAACTAACTTATATTATGGCTCATAAAAGATCAATCAGCTGCTGCAGCTTTACAAGCACAACACAAGTTGTGATGGTACTCACAAGCAAGCTAGAGGTCGATCAGTCGATGCAGCCCTATTTGCTGAAGAACTCGCCGAGATCTACAGTACTCCTACTCCTAATGCGATGGCAAAAACCAGAAAGATTGTATTGATTGTGTGTTCGTCCCTTTTTACAATAACCAGGGTCTAATATTTATACCCAGAACCTAAACATGAATCCTACTCAAATATGACTCATTACAATTCTTGAAATAAAAGAAAACTTCCTAACTCAATAATAACTTGGACCCCAATTTTCCTTATTCGTAGAGTCCGACACGTCTTCCTAGCGCCACTCAAGTATAGTCCATTGACGCCGTCTGCTGACGTCATCCATAAAATAGCTAATTCTAACATTACATCTAAATCAGCAGATACCGATTCTCATCCAATAGATCCCTTGATAACACAATCCTAGAAGCTTCGAGTTCCCACGTTCTTCTTCTTCCCAAATTTTGGTGTAAACACATGCCCCCCAATTTTAGGATAAAAATGATTTTATTCCAAAATTCCTATTCTGTTCCCTGTGTTGCAACCGCTCATTCCAAAATAAACTCATGGCTTCTCACTTATTGGGCCAAATTCTATATAATACCCCAACAATATCAGCTCCAATTCGCTCGGCCTGCTTACTTTCCCCTTCTTTCTTGAATAAACTTCAACAGTCAAAGCCGCCACTGCCAAAGCCTTAACCCTAGCAAATCCTTTGCTCTACCAAGCTACCATTCATGTAGCCTTCCTCAGATTCAGATCCATTTTGGCTACAATGGCAACCAGCGATCATGTCCCGAGGTATGCCTTCAAACTTCTGCCTTTCAAGTGTTAGCCACTACTCTGTATTTTTCTTTTTTCTTAAATTTATCCCAATTGGTTTCTAGGAAATAAGGAACAAAATTCTGATTCCATCAGCTATTGTTCCTAATGCCTATTATCTTGGACCCATGGGTGACCCTGATCCATCCAATTTCATCAATCAAGAAACCAACTGAATCCCCTTCAAACAATCTATAGTAGATTTGTCTTCTTAGAACACCAAGACTCCCTTTAGAAACTAGCCCAAAATGGCTAAAGGATGGAGGGATTGGTTTCGTAGGGTATTAGAGAAAAATGCTAGAGATTGGGAAACTTATGACTTGAATCAATGCCTCACACTCTCATTGTCTGGAATGGAGAGGAATGATTCACTTCTGATTTCTGCATCTTACTTTTGGTCCAACACCTTGAATGCTTTTGTTTTTTGTCATGGTCCAATGACCATCACTTTGGCCGATATTTACATGTTGACCGGCCTTAGAATAAGAGAATCAATGCAACCCTATGATTTCTTAAGTGTTGGGTCCAAGAAATTAGCCAAAATATCAGACTGCATAGGATGGGCAAGCTATATTATAAACCATATTGGAAATGCATCGATTGTTGATGAAAGAGAGCATGTAGCTTTCCTGAACATGTGGCTGGAAAAATTCATCTTTTGTGGGTCATCTTGCGGGCCAACTTATAATCATAAATACATGGCAGAGCGTCTAATAGCCGGCAACGAAATCCCCCTTAGAAAATATCTACTTGGGTCTGCTTATCACCTGATGCACCAAGTATCTCTTCAATTACTGAAAGATGAACCAGTGCATACCACCAGTGGCCCTTGGTGGTTAATATAATTGTGGCTGAATGTGTACATGCATAAGATTGTAAGACCCGATCTTAGAAATATGAGCTTCTCTTCTTCCAACTTTACTGAAGATTACAAAGGAAAAGAAGAAAGAACTCGACAATATATGAATTATGGTGAAGCTGCTTTAGCCATAACAATTGCTATTGATATAGGCCACCTTTTCAAGAAAATTTTCAAAGGGTTTGATGCAAACATCTTAACTTGGCTGCCTTATGATGAAGATGAAGACAATGAACTAGTTCTGCCAGTCAAATTTTGGTTTGAAACAGGTTGCTCAGATGAAACAACTATTGTAATTTTTAGTTGTATTATCAAACCCTGTGCACTGCTAGCAGAATTTAGCCATGGCCGTGGTAAAATGTCTATGGGTTCTTTTCTCCCAGATACCTTCCAACTTATGAATTCGATAATCCTTCTTTTGTGGCCCATCAATTAGTCCTTGGTCAACTACATCCTTGGCTATTCTTTAGGAACATTCTGAAGCCAAGATAAGGTATCAGTGAGATGATTGAAGCTTCTAGAGTTTTTCAACTAGGATCAGACCTTCCTTCTTTTTGCCCGCATGAATGGACAAGAGCTACCTTCTCCTCAAATTTGTTTGATTCCTGGTGGCAAGAATGACACTCTCACCTCTTCTGTAGTCCAATTCATCCCAATTGTTTAGCCCTAGATGAAGAATTTACTATTGATAGTGAGGTATTTTACTACCTTTTCCTTTTGGAAGGATTATCCAACAAATTCTCCTATCAATTCATCTGACGAATTCTTTTGTAGGATACCAAATTTGATCCGCCAGGCGTGGACAGGAAAGGGCATCCCATAGAATATTATCCACCATGTCCATCCTTAAGAATGGGATTAACTGCACCTACTCTAAAAAGTTGATGAAAACCCTAGCTGCCCTAACAAGACTTACATATCAGTTGTCAAAACGCAAGACAACCCAAGGTGCAACTCAGAAAACCACCACTGAGAAGAGACTTCGTAGAACAAAATCATCAATTACTCAGGTAACTTAACTTAAGATGATATCCAACTTCTAATTCAATTCCTTTCTTGCAGCCATCGACTATTGCATCTCAATCTGCCTTGGGTGCCAGATTATTGTCCCAAGCATTTGAATCGGTGCCTACCAACCTCCCATCGGCTAATCCCCCTAAGGAGCCAATTACAACTGAAATAACCGATGCTTCTGATAGACCCAAAACAACAGAAGATGAGAACCTCTCTACTTCACCTCCTAATACTACCAAGGTATCTCCTCAAGCCTTTTAATCTTATTAATCCTTACTCTTCTCTGATCAGCCTCCTTCATCAGATACCACCTGAGAAAACATCTACACAAGAGCAAAGGTCTAACAAATCAACAGCTAAAGATGACTCTGTTGATGCTGATACCCAAACGCTAATTCTCCAACTCAGCAAACAGTCGATGGTAAGAAATTCATATGCTTATTCTTGTCCTTCTATAACAAATATAAACCAAAAGCTTCTTGATGCTTGCAGACACTAGCATCAAAAGTCCAGAGTTGATTCAACCAAATGTTGAAAAAGATGTTGGCACATCATCGGCTGTTCCTTCTCCTCAGCTAGAGCTTCTTCTAGAAAAGGTGCTATGTCCTCTCACCATTCATCTCATTATCAACTTATATACCATTCCTAATAAAACTCTTTTTGTTCACATATAGACACTTAATTCTCTAGCTCTGAGCTACTCCTTCAACTTTGAAGAATACATAGATGAAAGTGAGATTAGCTCATCAACCATCTCCTCTCAAGAAATCCTATCAGACAAGACAAAAAATTAGCTAAAAGACATGTTGCCAATGCTCGAGAAGAACATAGCTGATTTGGTCCAAGATGCAGATCTAATAAGAAGAATCTTCTTAACCATTAAGAAGGATTTGCCCCCAAATCTTGTTGAAGCCTTGATACCTTTGTCCAACATCAAAGATAAGGCTCCCAAGGTGAAAAAGGCTCAAAGAAACCTGACATACCATGAAGCTTTGATGGCTAAGAAGAACTCTACCAAGTAGGAATCCAAAGAACTGGCACAACGGATCGACAATCTGAACAATTCATCTTCCAAAATTGAACCAGAACTAAATCAACTGAGAATTAGGCGTGCTAAACTTAAAAAAGAACTGGAAAGTGTGAAGGCCACCATCGAATGTCATGAATCTAACTTGACTCAGACCCCAATGCTATCAAATAGAAAAAGCAAGAAATGCTGATCAAGGTCAAAGAAGGCAAAGCTATTCGTAGCATTCTTGAGAGCATTCCCGGATCAGCCAAAGAAGATAAACAACAGATTGTAGAAGTCGATGCTATTCAGCTAAAAGCACTATGAGCAATCCATGATGTTCTTAACTTGTAATTTACACTCCAGTAACTATAGCACATAAACTTGATGATAGTTGTATTTTTTGGTCCAGCTATAAGAGTCGATTTGAATTAGCCAATTTTCAATTTCTGGCTTTACTCCGACTTAACTGAATCTGAAAATGGCTTTCATCACAAAACCCTTCGAATTCCTTCTTAGTCATCAACACCATGTTCCCCTCGATATTAGTGAAGTGGTGCTCCCCATTCCATTAATTGGAGTTACTTTCACACGTCCCTAGATATCTACCATCTCGCCATCGTGGCTATAAATACCAGCAAAGGGCTTTGGCCTCAAACACATATACATTTGCAACTGCTCTCATTCTCCTACATCCTTCCACCTTCACAGACCCTATAGCAGTTTCCTCTTTTCCTCCCCTAAAGATTTAAACTAGCACCTATGGCTAGCAAAGATTACCACGGCAAGCGCGCATCAGAAGATCTCCTGGAGGAGGAGATGCTGGTGAGCTTGCGGCTCCGCCGCATGAGCTAGGACCAAACAACTCCTGCTCCTATCAATAGATCACCTTCTGATGTGTCTGCAGGTTTGTCTTGAATAATAGGCTTCCTCCTCCTCCTCATAAGGCTGACGAGCCCTCCAATGCTAAGTCTACTACCGTTGCTGCGCCAGATTCATCGTCGGACTCCTCCAACTCATATACCGGCGATGACGCCCGTTGCTTCCTCCATTAATGGAGGGCAGCCAAGGACCATTACTCTAAGGTAACTCAGGTGAACTGTCAGTTTGAGATCTGCCTCGAGGCCTCTCAAGCCACCCTCCTCGCCACTGAGGAAGAAACCAACGCCGCCCGGGCACGGTTGACTAAATCGGACGCCATGGTGGTGAGTAAGTCTGATTCCAAGAAAGCCTCTATTCTTATTTTTTCTCCCTTTGTCTTGATAGTTTCTTTGTTTCTATGATTTCTAGCAATGACGACGCAGTTGGAGAATCTCCAACTGGTGGCAAACGTGGCTACGACCGCTGTCAACGCCCGTGGCCCCTTACTCATCAACCGCCTACACGACGTCCCAGCGCGCGACCAGGAGATCGCCCTCCATGGCATTCACCGTGGCACAGCAGTGGCCTTAGCCATGACGTAGGTCTAGACCGAGCACAAGCTCGACACCATGGAGCTGGGCTTCCTGATGGCCAATGATTCTGACATGCACGAGGACTTGATCGAAGACTTTGATGATGTAGCTACAGCCATCGTGGACATTACATCTGCCCAGGATGTAATCAACAAAGTTTTTGATTAGTTTGTACTAGGAACAAACTATCAATGAATACAATTTCTGCTTCTCTTCATGAATGCATTTCTGAATCTACTGAAATATAAGTCTAATTGTCTTTGTGTGTATTTTTGCTCTATAGGCGATACATATCGTATCGCTTTTCCCCTTAGGGTTGATTTTTGGACTAAAGGCGATACCCTCCTAGTACCGGCTATTAGAGCCGACGACTAAACAAATCAGCTTTCAAGTATTAATCCAAACGCTAGGATAATACTTCTTTAGTAATTTTCCTTTGATTGCTCTATCAAATTCCTCTTCCCCTTCTAGCATTTCCAAAATATAAGCATTACTAGGTGCACACCGTTTAATCCGATAAGGACCTTCCCAATTAGGTGTCCATTTGCCAAACTTGCTGTCTTTAGACCCAATCGAAAACCTTACTTTCTAAACTAACTCTCCTTCACAAAATTATTTGTTCTTGACCTTTTTATTATAATGCCTTACAACTCTTAATTTATTGGCATTAATATTTTCAAGAGCGCGCAGCCAGTGACAACTTAAGTCCTTCAAATCATCCATCATAAGGTTTTTATAGATTTTGGCTGTCAAATCATTTTGCAATGTAACATATCTTGATCTAGACTGAATCTCCCAAGGAAGAACTGCATTATGCCCATATACTAACTCGTAAGGTGATGATTTAATCGATCCATGGCAAGCTATTCTATATGCCCACAATGCTTCATTAAGTGTTAGATACCACTTCCTTGGTTGCCCTTCAATTTTCTTCTTAATCAATTTAATCAAAATTTGATTGGATGCCTCTACCTGGCCATTAGCTTGAGCATAATAAGGAAAATAATTTAATAATTTATTTCTCATACTAGCAACAAAATCTCTAAATTCCTCTGATGTGAACATTGTTCCTTGATTAATAGTAATGGTTTGAGGAATCCCAAAACGATAAACAATATGTTCCTTGACAAAATCAACCATATTCTTTGAAGTTACTGTTTTCAAAGGAATCACCTCAACCCACTTAGTAAAATAATCTGTTGCTACCAATACAAACTTGTGCCCTCTACTTGAAGGTTAAAAAATCTAGCCAATCAAATCAATTCCCTAGCCTTGAAATGGCCATGGCTTAATCATTGGGTTCATAGCTGATGCAGGTGATTTTTGAATATTACCAAAACACTGACAATGCTGACACCCCTTGTAATATTCAAAACAATCTTCTAATATTGTTGACCAGAAATATCTAGACCTGTGAATAACCCATTTCATTTTATAAGCCGATTCATGAGCTCCACATATTCCTTCATGTACTTCTCCCATCAGTACTCTTGCTTCTTCTTCACTTAAACATTTAAGCAAAACTCCATCGACTGTTTTGTAATACAACTGATCATCCAACAAAACATACTTAGTCAATTTATATCTCAATTTTCTAGTAACCTTCTACAATGGATTCTTGAGGTAATTCTCCAATCATTAGCCAAAGTTTCACTGCTTAAAATTTCCTAGAACACTCGATAGCCTAACGCATTCTGAGCTAACCATTGGCCTCTTGATTTTGTGCTCTTAGAATATGCTGAAGAGAAGCAAGAGGAAACCCCTCAAGCAATTTTCAACATTCATCATGATATCCCTTCAGAATATCATCCTTACATTCATACAGGCCAATCAACTTATTGATAACCAGCTATGAATCTCCAAATATTTCAATTGACTCAGCCTTTACTTCCTAAAGAAGTTGAAGTCCCTTAAGAATAGCTTCATACTCTGCTTGATTATTGGTGGTCATTGGTTTGGTTTGAAAGGCAAACTCAAAAGTTGCCCTCCAAGGCAAAATAATAACAATACCAATGCCACCCCCTTGTTTACACAGTGATCCATCAAAGAATAATGTCCAAGGCACAGGTTCCACATAGCCAATGCTTGGTTTATGATGTGGAGTAATAAAATCAG
>NW_027096910.1:0-40000 GCF_019320115.1 Miscanthus floridulus
CCAGCCTGGAGTGTCACGCTCCTCAAGTCGGCCCCCCAGCCCAGCCACAGTTTCCCGCGGCCGTACGAGCCCGGACCACGGACGCGGCACGGTCGCCGCCTGCCTGCCTGCCTGCCTCACGGTCTGGTCACGGCACCGGACGGACGGGGACCCGCCTCGTCGCAGTCCCATCCGGTCGGTCGCTGCGGCTGGGCCCACGCACCGCCCGAAGGCCGAAGCTGGCTGGTGGCGCTGGCACGGCACGGCAGCAGGGACCACGGACCACGGCATGCAGTCCACTCCACCGGTGGGTGGCTCCTTAAAAGGGCCGGCCATGGTCAGGCCGGCAACTCGGGCCCGGCCCACCGGCTCTGTGTCCCCCCTTCCCCGGGTCGCCGCCCCTGTACCCGCCGGGTACAAATCTTGTACGACGCCTCCCCTCCCTGCCCTCCCCTCCGCCTTCTTCTCTTTCTATAAAGCGCGGAGCTCCCAGTCCCACTCCCGTCCCTCCCGCAGCAGCAGCAGCCAAACGCCACCACGTGCCCCGAGCTCCTCGGCCTCCGCAGCCCCGAGCCTCGCTCGCTCCAAGGAACAACCTACCGCCTTTCCGACTTCCCACTCCTCGCTCCAACCCGACAACAAGCCATGAAGCGGCTCCTGAGGCGGCTCTCCCGCACGGTGGCTGCGGCGGGCGAGGACAGCGGCGGCCCGGCGTCGCGGCCCAGCAGGAGGAAGGGGAAGAAGCCTGGGGCGGTGCCGGAGGGCCACGTCCCCGTGTGCGTGGGCGAGGAGGGCGGGCCCGTGGAGCGGTTCGCCGTGCGCGCCGAGCTGCTGGGCGAGCCGCCGTTCGCCGCGCTCCTCCGCCGCGCCGCGCAGGAGTACGGGTACGCGCACCCCGGCGCGCTCCGCATCCCCTGCCCCGTCGCCGACTTCCGTCGCCTCCTGCTCCGCCTCTCCCACGACCCCTCGCCCTCCGCCGCCGGATGCTACGCCTAGGCGTGCAGGCGCCGCCGCCCCTGTGCTTGCTGCTCTCCGCCCGTCCGCCGCTGCCGCTGGAGACGTGCAGACGTCTGCGCTTTTACGGTTTTAGCCCCTAGGTACAGTCTTTTAGGATGTACAGGGTGGAGGGCAGGACGGGGATAGTAGCTAGCAGTAGCTGCTTGATGGAAGAACTACAGCCGGGTGTCCTTTTTGTTTACCCCCCTTCTAGTTCTAGGACTAGCAGTGTTTGCAGTGTGTGTGTGGGTTTGCGCTAGAGAATTTGGTTGCAGAATTCGGCATTAACCATACATGTAATCCTCCATTGAGGCTAGCTCCCTCTGATTCATATTATTATATTGAGGTAGTAGTAATTTTCATTTCTTAGCACTACATACATTGTTTCGAATTCCCCCATTTCCTTTTGCAATAGTGCTGTATAGCTCGAGAAGATCTGTGGATTTCGTAGAGCAGTCACGTGAGCTTTAGAAAAATCCTAGATCTAGAGCTACAATCATGTTAAGTGTATGTATATAACACAATTTTGTTTATATTGTAGACTAAATAAAAATATTTTAATGACTTTAATTTGGTCTACGAACTACAAATCTCGGAGCTAGAATTGTGCAAATTACATTGTTTCAAATCCTCCCATTTCCTTCTGCAATCTATTGCTATATTACAGAGTACAACCTAGTTTCGCATATGTGACCTCCACTAGTTTGGAATGCGGGAATTGAATTTCACGACGAGCAAAACCATCCCAAAAATCATATCACTTCAGCACCCTTTGAATTGAATTGAGAGCTTGCGACAGTACGACTCTCTTCTGCACCACCATTGTCTAACCGCACTGCATTTTGGGGACATACTGTATGTTACCTCTGGTTAAAGCTGCGATGCTGGTGGTCCGGGCAAAGATAGCAAAGCTACAAACCATCTGAGCAAAAATTCAAAAAGAAAGGGGCACTGCTGCCTTTGCACTTGCAGGCTCCATCGTCTCGTCCAGGGCAACGATACAAACCGCAATTTCATTGCGTCAAGACAACCGCGTCTGGGCCAGTAGTCGTACATCTAGGTCCGCCAATTGGACCCTTGGATCCGCGCCCTGATCGGGGCGTCCAACCACTCCATGGTTGGTGGGTCCCCGTCGCACAGCACCATAAAAGAGAGGTGGGGGCTGAGCCGCCAGACGCCCCACCTCTATCCCAACTCTAACCCGATCTAAAGAGAGGGTCCTGCCAGCGACGGGAAGCCGCCACCGACTTCACCGTCGCCTCTGCAGTGCCACCACCGGGCCGCTGCACTTCGCCACGTCGTCGCGCACCGTAACTACACTGCTACTACGACTCTAGTGGCCACGTCGTTGTGGCGTTGTGGCCGTGGCTACATATGATGAAGTACATCACCAAGTCTCCCTCTCCCGATTCATGCATTAAGCTAAGTTCTACTCACTAATCTACACCTAGAAGAGTTTTCAATTCCTACAATGGTACCAGAGCCAGACTTTCTAGGGTGTAGATCTAGTTTGGGGGTAGAAAACTAAAAAGAAATAGAAAAGACAGAGAAGTAGAGGGTCCGATCCGGTTCGGATTGGAACCCTAACCCCAGTCGGGGTGAAGAAATCAGAAGAAAGAGGGTTCAATTCGGCCGATTTGGATCGACCCAAACACGAACCATAACCCTAACCCGCAAATAGGAGGCAACGAAGATGAACAGTGGATTCAGCCAAACCCGAACCCTTGACCCTAACCCTAATCTAGAAGAAAGAAAGAAAAGAGAACCTACCGGCCGAATCAGCGACCGGGAAAGGGGAAAAGGCAAAGAGACAGAGGGTTTGAACCCTAACTCAAACCCCAAGCACTAACCCAAACCCTAATCCATCGGGGAAGAAAAACAGTAACCAATCTCTAACTCTAACCCTAAATTGGATCAGCTCCGAGAAGAAGGGAAACAAGATGCGAACAGAGAAAAGAAAGAAGGGGAAAGGGCATGGGAGGTGGCTCGCCGACCTCCACTCACCGGGTCACCCGAGAAGTACCTCAGCACCGGTACAGACCGGCCACGCTAGGGCACCGCTGCCCGGTCGCTCGACGGCGGTGCGCTCACCCACTGAGGAGTGCGTGCGCCAGCGACGATACCATCATCCTCTTCTTCTCTGGTCTCTCTCTCTAGTGGACGCTGCGCTCTGCTCTCCGTCGCGGCGGTCAGAGAGGAAAGGGAGGGAGTGAGACTAAGCTAGGGTTAGGGGAGCGGGGCCACGCGGAGTCAAGGGCACTATCGCCGTCACCGGTGAGGGGACCGGCGACGGAGCCTCTTTGGCTCTCGTCTCTCCACCGCGGCGCTGAGGAAAGAAGAAAGAGAAAGCGAAGAAAGAAATGGGTTTAGGGTTTCAGCGGAGCGGCGCGGCACGGGTTTTTGTTCGGGCGAGACGCAGAGGCGACGGGCCAGAGGCTGACCTAGGCGGGCGCGAGCGAGCGAGCTGCTTTCCCAGCCCAGGCCCAGGCTGCGGCCTGGGAGGGAGCCGCGCGCACGCGCAAGGCAGGCTGGGCCGCTTTCTTGGTCGGGCCGAAGAAATAGTATTGATTCGAGTCCATTTTTCTTTTTTCTTTTACAGTAAATCGTCATTTCATGGAAAATGATTAATGGCTCAAAAAAATAGTAAAGAGAATTTCCCTGTAGGTAAAATTCATAAATTATGTTTAAGTTTCCGCTGCAAAGTTTAATGTTATTATCTTCTAATTAAATTCGAACCAATGGGAGAATTTAATTCGAAGAATAGCTATATTTAGTAAATTATGATCATGTTTATCCTCTAATTTAATTGAAACCAACGGGAAAATTTAAATTAGAGGAGTAGTCCGTTCTTTGTTTAAGTAAGATTATAGTATTGTCATTTTCTGACCAACGTTGATGATGACAATATTATAATGAATTTAAGTTTGAAGTTTAAATCTCTGATAAATTTTACACCAACGTGGTCAAATTTTTAGAGAGCAAATAAGAATCAAGAAATGCTCATGAACTAATAGAATGTATTTTATTAACATATTTCCGCTGTAATGAAGTTGATTATCTTCTAATTAAATTCGAACCAACGGAAGAATTTAATTCTAAAGAGTAGTTATATGGATTTCAAGTTAATTTATGAGTTTTATGCATTAATTCTATTTTTTGCACAACGATGTTGTAGAATTGATGCAGAAGCATCTTGTTTATTTAACCGATGAGATCACTCGGCTGCATGCCAACAGGCTGTAATGCTAGGGTATGTGAATGAAAATGCTTAAGTCAAGCCAGTTCAGGACAGTTTTTGCCAGTTTACTAATTTTCTATTAAATTAGAACCAACAGGAAGATTTAATTGGAAAATGAAGTATAAGTGAATGTTTTAGTTGCCATGACTAAGTTTTAGTATAGATGTATCCCGCATGGGGAAAAGTTTTGACATAGTAATTATGCTAGTCCATCCAGTATGGCGGGAGAAGTTTTGGGCAGCTCTTAGGCTATCCTAGTATTGACCATGGCACAATAGAAATGCATCGTCATGGTCAATACCAACCAAATGATAAGGAAAAGATGCAAGCATGACTTGTAAAAGTACCGCTAATGAAAGACCTCATTGACTTCTTAAAGTGAATTAAGGAAAGTGTACTCCTAAATGGATCAAAAATAACTTTGTTTACATGACACAATCATGTGAATGAAGTAAGTTATAAGTGTCTCCTTGTTTACAGGCTTTCTGAATAGTTATTGAAATTATGGTAGTAAAGTTCATGCCATATTTCGAGGGGGAGAATATTAAGATCAATTAAATAAATGTAAATACTCTTCATTAAGAGTGAGATAAAGATTAATTAAGATGAATGCGACCGTTGGAGGAGTACAACTGTCATAACGATGATACCCCTAAGTAGAGAAATAGCTAAATTCCTAGAACTTTTAAAGTTCTGACAGGAAGATAGCGTAGTCAGCCTCCAAGATGTTAAGATGGTGCTTAAAGCGCTATATGAGGTTTTAACAGACTAAACCCAAAATAAGATATTTGAAGATACACTATCTTTAGAAAAGATGGGAAGATTTGGGGGAGCATGGTATGTAGAGACCTAAGACTTGAAAAGAAGCTTGACTACATGCCCACTTCAGTGATTCAAAACAACGAATTTCTTAATACCTGTTGATGTTGTATGACTTATACAACACCTGTTGTTGACTCTTCGTAGAAGATGAATAATGTAAACAATGATCTTGTGATACAGGAGCCTATAGAACCAATTGTCTCTTGGCAATGAAGAGCAACAACAGCCCCATATAAAAGTGCCAGTAGCTGAGGCCACAGAAGGTTTCAAAGAATTAGTAAACCAATTTTCTGATGACTATCAAGTCTATGTTAGTAATGAAATTCAAATGAAGGGTGATCCCACCTCATTTGAAGAAGCCATGAAAAACGTTTACTCGTTTAAATGGCAAGAAGCTATGAAAGTTGAAATGCATACCAACGATGTTTGGGACTTAGAAGAAATTCCTAATAGAGCCAATACAATAGGTTGTTAATGGGTCTACAAGACAAAATATGACTCCAAAGGGAATGTAGAAAGATATAAAGTTGAAATGAATTCGATGAATACCAACGATGTTTGAGACTTAGAAGTAATTCCTAATGGAGCAAAAACAGTAGGCTATTAATGGGTCTACAAGACAAAATGTGACTCCAAAGGAAATGTAGAAAGATAGAAAGCACGACTTGCAGCAATATGCTTTATGCAAAGAAAAATGAATAGATTACAATGAGAGTTTTCTCTCTAGTCTTATACAAGAAATCTTTTAGAATCATAATG
Organism: Miscanthus floridulus; assembly: GCF_019320115.1. NCBI lineage: Eukaryota > Viridiplantae > Streptophyta > Magnoliopsida > Poales > Poaceae > Miscanthus > Miscanthus floridulus. The sequence continues at coordinate 5,795 of NW_027096910.1, forward strand.
GTGTTCATGGCACATTACAATTTACAGTTACATTAGGTGGATGTAAAGACGACATTCCTTAATGGGGATTTGTATGAAAAACGTTTACATGGCACAACCCAAAAGGTTTTGTCATGAAAGAAAAGAACATATGGGATGCCGCCTGTAGAAATCCATTTATGGGTTAAAAGTAAGTCTTTAAACAGTAGTATTTAAAGTTGATGAAAACAATAAGAAAGTTTGGGTTTTAAAGAAAATGAGAAGGACAATAGCGTTTATACGTTCAACAATGGAAAATTCATTTTCCACATCATGTGAATAGATGACATTCTACTCACTAGTAGTGATGTTAATCTGTCATTGGAGAAGAAGAAGTTTTGTCCTGAAGTTTTAATGTGAATGATCTTGGTGAAGCTTCATTGGTTCTAGGAATCAAAATTCACCGAGATAGATAAAAATAGGGTATTAGGACTATCGCAAAGGCATACTTTGAAAATATTTTAAAGAAATAAAGTATGCATGCGAGTAAACCTACGCCTGCTCCTATAGTCAAGGGTAATAGATTTGGGAACTTTAAATGTTCCAAGAACTGATATGAGATCGATCAAAAGAATATGGTTCCATATGCTTCAGCTGTTGAAAGCTTAATGTGTGTATAAGTACAAGTAAGAACTTACCCTGACGTAGTTTACGTTTTCGGAATATTTTGACAAAAGTCTAGTCCAGATATGGATCACTGGAATAGAGTTGAAAATGTCTTGCAATTTTGCAAAGTATTATAGGCCTCATGCTGAGTAAGAAAGAATAAGAACTCTCAAATAGTTGAGGGTACAAAAGTTAAGTCTTGGCGATATGTGTAGTGAAATCCACATAAGTTGCTAATACTCGTAGTTGGAGTATTATTGTGGAAAAGCTCTAAAGAAACAATTGTGGTGTCATCAGTGATGCATACCATAGTATAGCTTGTCATGAGGCTTAAGGAACAGACAAAAGAGGTTAAAGAAATTGGTACCCGGATTTAACAATGATAGACAACAGCAAGAACCATTTAAAGTAGTTAACTCCTAAGACAACAAGTCAAGTGTGCTTACAAACACATTGACACTAAGGTATATGTTGTAAATGAGAAAATCCAGAATCATTTTGAAAGCATTGAGCACATAAGTACCGAGTAAGTATTTGCGGATCTGCTTACCAAAGGCTAACCACCCAGTGCGTTCAGAGAACACACAGTCGACATGAGTTTATGGAAAAGCCTATGATTTCTGGATACTAAGGGCATAGTTGAGTATCTGTTTCAAAACAGAGAGGTGCGTTGTAGCTGTTTAATCTAATGGCAACGGACCGTGACAATGAGACATGCTCTATGAACTGATCTGTGATAGAATGGGAACAAGATAAAGTATATAAGTTAAGTTTAAGTCATAAGGTGATATCAAGGAGAAGAATGTTAGTTTGATCTCAACGACCAATTGCCCCCTTGATCCACGCCCCGATCGGGGGCTCCCAACCGCTCCATGGTTGGTGGCCCCCCCGCCACACAGCACCATAAAAGGGAGGTGGGGGCCAAGACACAAGGTATGAGGTTTCCCTGAGCTGCCAGACGCCTCACCTCTATCCCAACTCTAACCTGATCTAAAGAGGGGGTGCTGCCAGCGACCGGAAGTCGCCACCGACTTCACCATCGCCTCTGCAGTCAGTGGCGGATGCACGATGCGGGATAAGGGGGGGGGGGGGGGGCTAAAACAATGGAGATGTTGATTTGCATGAAAATTTAATGGTGAAATCAAGCTTTTGCTACAGTGATTAGGCTTGAAATCAAGCCATTAGGGGGGGCTGGAGCCCCCCCAGCCCCCCCTTTGGATCCGCCGCTGTCTGCAGTGCCACCACCGGGCCGCTACACTTCGCCACGTCGTCGCACACCGTCACTACACTGCTACTACGACTCTAGTGGCCATGTCGCTATGGCGCCGTGGCCGTGACTACGTATGATGAAGTACATCACCAAGTCTCTCTCTCCCGTTTCATACATTAAGCTAAGTTCTACTCACTGATCTAGACCTAGAAGAGTTTTCGATTCCTACCAGGAGGAGGTGGAGTAGATGTTTCAGCATCTGGAGTTTTCAATTCTACTTTTATTGTTTTTCAAGAAAATAACTGTCCGAATAGTCTAATCTGCAAGCAAGAAATGTATCCCCCCAACTGTTTAACAAAGGCACATTTTACAGTTTATTTAACAGAGAAATGAAAATGAGCTGGTTTTAAAACGATCAAATCAGAGCTCACATCCTGGAATACTGGTAGACCAAATGAAAACGTTTGTATGGCCAGGACAGGACATGAGCGTCCGGCAGAACCGCAGTCCCTTCTTGGCACGGCATTGAACTGAGGCCTGTCAGGCTGTCATGACGACGACGGCTTTGTTTTGGCGCAACTGAAACACAAAAGGCACAGACTGATTACATCGCTGATCGCTGTCTTAGTTCTCGCATCACGCCACGAGACATCAGTGTCCGAGCTCCCTGAGGCGAAGCTGCACTCACCACCACTCGGTTGAAAAATCCGTGCTAAATTTGCACAATATCACCAAAGAAGAAGAGTGAAATTGTGTACTAGCTCGTCTTAGAAAGGATTTCTTAGATTAAGCACTACTGACTATTAGATGAAGCCATGGAGGATCTAAATAGGACTCAACTAATAGGTTAGCTAACAATAGCCCTACTGATAAAAAGCTATTAGCTGACTTCCCGCCTGCTGCTAGCTGATAACTACGTACTAAAACTAATGGATCGAAATATAGCTTAACTCAAACTAAATCTAGAATTTCATTCTTTTTTAGACGAAGACATGAGTATATTCATGGGGGAAAGCTACATGTGCCTGCTTTCCAGGATGGTTACAAACTTATACAGTCTGATTCACTTCATCAGGTATGAAAATGTAGCACACCAAGCTCGCATGCACCACCGTCAGACGCACCGAAACCGACGAAAACAATTCGTTCCAAATATCTCAGTGGATGCTTCCCTGAAATTTCAGGCACCAGCAGGCATGTTTGCACCGCCACGGAAAACAGTAGGAAACGTGTTGCATCTCGCATTGCATTGCAGCAAAGATTCAGGAGACTAGCTAGAATAAATAGACGAGGCAAAGACTGGATGGACGGGTTGTTTCTGTTTGCTTGCACAAGCAGACCCATGTGCAGCACAGATATCTCGAGCTGACCAGTACGGCTGGCAATGGCAACTAACAACGAACTGCGGCCGCATAACTGTGGCTTTGGCTTCAGCTGGGAATCGGAGGGAGGAGGGATCTGGGTCAGGAGGAAAGCGGAAGATTCAGCACAGCTTCAGGCTTCAGCCAGACTGCTTGCACCCAAAGCAACTGATCTGCTTCAAATCATTGTGCCAGGCTGCCAGCGGAAACGTCAACCTGTGCCTGGATCTCCTGCCCAGATAAAGCTAATCATCATGCTGCCGTACATCATTATGCACACAGGGCAGGTGACCTGCTGCACATGTTGATTTTTTTTTCTTTTTCTGTATCTCAAGTTTGAACATATGGTTTATTTCTTCCGATTCAAAGAAGTTGCATGTTTTATTTGGCACCAGCAAGAAGTACTCTACCCCCGCAGCCCGAGTTTTTTATTTGGCACCAGCAAAGTGTTCATACAACTGGATGTTGAACGTCAACAATGCCCATTTATTCTCATAATTAAGTGATCCATGAGCAGTATGTGGACTGGACGACCAAAGGACTGCAACAGTGATTTCTTCTTCACTCATCACATGGTGAGCGCCTGGACGCTTCTCCTTCCACTCTCCATATCTCCACCCGACCTCGTGCTGCCTGCACTTTGCACTGTTGCACAAGCGCAACCGATGGTATGGGCCCAGCTAGCCAAAGACTGATGAGAAGTGAAGGCAAGGAGGGCACTGGGTGGGAAACCTTGCCGGCAATGGCGCCTGTCTGCCTGAGAGGGAAGTTACTGCCGCTGCGTGCTAGTGCTAGGCTAGGCTGCAATCACACACACACACACACACACACACACAGAGACACAGCCTGGGTTGCTTCACGTCACGTGCAACTGTGCAAGCGCTGCGCAGGCCTCACCTCACCTCAGTGAAGTGAAGGCGCGCCCCAAGTCCCACCCCAACCATGGATGGTGGATGCAGCAGCCCGTTTGACCGCCATAGCCAGCAGCCTAGACACATGATGTGTTTCAGAGTCTCTGTGACACAAACCCCTAGTGCTCGTCTCATGAGGGGAAGGCAGCAGGCACATGGGCATGGCGGTGCGTGCTGCGTAGCTGCGCAAATTGAACTCAGAATCGGCGCGGGCAGCTAAGGGGAGCAGCCGGGGCAGCGGGTCGGTGCTGCCGCCGGTGATAGAAAGGATTCGCGGCTGCGGGCGGAGACAAGGCCCCGGCGTCCTGGCGCGAGAAGGAAAGAGCTGTTACCGCACGATCCGAAGGCTACCGTCAAGCATCAACATACTCCGTGTACCAAACGAGTGTGGACATGCAAAACTTGACGTTATTTTTTACAAGGAAAAAAATTGTCAGGGTGAGCCGCGCCACTCGAGAGTGGGTTGCTGAACCGTGAACCGTGCCTACAAGGCACCGCAGCAAGGCCGAGAACTGCATTAATAAAGTAACCGTGCGGAGCAAAGACTGCAACCAGATGTCTCCGACGAACAGTTATGCCTAGCCCGACTAAAGATAGAACAGCTAAATGAAGGCTTAGCATCACCCCTCAGCTGAACTGAAACTCTGGCAAGATAAAACAACCAACTAAATGTCTAAATCCCATCAATTCTACTGAATTACCACCAGATTTTGTACAGATACAAGTCAAAAACCAACCACCCATCAGAGTATTGGCTCACCCTCGCAATCAAGCAGGTAAGTGGCATCCGGACTATCCCAGGGCGAAACATTTACGGGAAGAAGCAAGCCAGGATTGACGAGCATGTGCCACTCTGGGTTTAACCTATCTTCTACCATGTACAAAATCCAGATCTTATTCACTGCGCACCGAGTTGTACTTCTCAGCAAGTGCAGGAGTGGTCGTTATCTTGTTCATCAGATTCTTGAACCGTATACTGTAGTCGCTGCCACTGCATACAAAATAATTCAGAGGACAAAATAAAAAGCAAGATGGTTAAGGGTTGGAATCTTGTCAAAAAATCAAGCAATAAAGGGCAAGAGTAAAGATAGAATGACAGCATCGAATCAAGCTTTACCTTATGCGGCTTAAAGAAGAAATGGCCCTAAGAGCGCTACGAATCATGTCTTCATTCCGATCGACCTCCTGCTTCACTGCATCCCCCTTCGGTTTGTGACTTATTGTTTTCTCAATCGGTTCAACTATGGAGTCCAAAACTGAAATGGCAAAGCTGCAATATCAGAACAAAATCTGCAACATTTGCAATGTGACTTAAAAGGTTCTTGATTAGAACAAACCAGCAAGAACGGCAGAGGGGCACTTGTCTGCTAGCTTTGAGAGAATCAAATGGCAAGGCATTTTTACATCATAATGATCTGCAGAAAGCATAGTAAAGAATCACTCATGTTGACAAACAAATTTGAGTCATGCAGTACATATTTTAAGGGAAGGTGGTGGTAAGAAAACAAGTTCATTGAAGAAATAGTGATTAATAATTAATATGCTGATGCAGGTATATCACATGGTTGTAATATAACTAGGAGAGATAGCACTGTAATAATATCACAAAGGAAAAACATTATTCTAAGGTCTCAATATCTCAGGCCACCACTCACCAGTGGTAACAGCCTAACAGGACAGGAAAGTAATACACTGTATTATTTAAATTAAAATTTTGCAATTCATAGATACTAGGAAAGTTTATATACCATGAAGCGGAAACAGGTAAATTTGATAACAGCTAAGTATCACGCTGATGAGAAAAAGGATAAGCAAATTCACCATTCAAAAGTCTAATAGACTACAAATGGTATCACATTTGATAAGTCTTGCCATTTTCCAAATTGCAGTTATGGACATGTAAGTGAAGAAAACGTACTTACCACCTAAGCCAGACAAGAGGAAAGGTACAATGAAGGACGATGGATTCACTTGATCAAGACAACTGTCCAATAAAGTGTCCACACATTCAAAGGCAGCTTTCCTGAGTTCAAGACCATCATCTACAACATGCTTGAAAGGCCCAAGATCAACTGTCCTGATCAACTCTTGCTGCAAAGAAAGGACATCATCACATCCAGGATGGATAAGATATAGTGCAACTGTAACATTGATTTTATTATAATGCAACTTCCTCAGTTAAGAGAGCTCAAATATCTGAAATGATATAATTAACATACAAGAAACAATACCTTAATAACAGTTTGGTCATATAGAAGAGGTAATAACTCTGGAAGAAGACCTTTAATCAAATTTGGCTTGTTGTGCGCTGCTGTGCTCAAAGCCAGAACCGCTGCTCTTCTCACATGCTGTGAATGCAACCGAAAGGAAAAAAAAAATGCTACTGTGAGTTCCACATCTTGTCACTATCATTCAGTATAACAAAAAATGAAAAATAATTAATTATGTAAACAAGTGTATTGTTACCCTATCGCTGTCTTTAATCAACATCAGGAAAGTAGATATCTCAGAGTACATGATTTCATCTATTTTCTCAGGTCGTTCAACAATTGAATATTTTATAGCAATGGCAACTGTAGCTCTTGTATTTGCTGCTGGGCTAGATGTGCGTACCTACAAAGAGAGATTACATTAGGCCGTCAAAGCAAAATAACTGCAAAGTGAAGAATAGCTTTTGTTGGTTAGCCATGTCACACCTTCAAAGCAGGGACTAATTTTTTTGGTTCAATTAAAGCAATTTTTCCTAAACACTCTGCAACAACATTCCGAACTCCCTCCTCCTCACTTTCACAGTGATTGAAGAGCAATGCCAATATCTTCTCAATGTTTGAATCCTGGAGCTCACTCTGGCCAGTATGATCAACAGATTGTCGCACGATTACCTGACAGTTTTTTAGTACGAGCAAGTTTTAGGCAACAGTTAGATGAGGAATGCATTTTACAACCAAAGTTCAGATAGAAATCAACCTCTTTAAGTGAATGGAGCAACAGATATTGCTTCTTCTGTTGATTGTCAATCTGATCCAAAATAAATGGTAAATACTTGGAGAGGTTGCCAACAGCAATGTTTCCAAGTGCATAGGATGCTGCGGACTTAATCTCCTCAAAAGGTGATTGAAATGATTCAATGACAATGTTCTCAATTTGAACATGATTGCTGAGGTCCTTCCTCCTCCCTATTTCTCCCAGACATAACAAGGCCATATGTTGTTTAGCCTGAGATGAAGATAATACACACTTAGCAGATGAGATATTCTTATTTACATACACAAACCAATCATCCTAATAGCAGTCAAAGTTTGGTGAAGCCTATATTGGTTAAATAATCAATAGCAGGTGTTAACAGTTCACTATATAATCGTAAAGGCTAAATAATTCACTATAATCGTAAAGGCACTACTACCAAAGTTTTTATGGAGTACCCAATAACCATAGAAAGGTGTATGATTAACATACAACAGATTATAAGCCAATAACAAGCTATAAATTCAATCCCAGAGTTTTTAATTGACCTTCCAGAAACGAATGGATCATGTAATATTCGTCACAGAGGCAATAAGCATCACAGGAAATTTCAAAATCGAACAATATCTGAATCAAGATCATGTACTATCTGAATTAACAATTGCCTAGTGTAAGGCCCACCACCCACCTACATAAAAATGCCCATGAATCACTTTTAAAACACTGATTAGATTACACCCAAGGGTAGCGACATGACATGGATGAAAATGAGTAAACCTACTGAACAAGAAATATATCCTCTATCAGGGGCAAGACTTACAGAGTTAGTAGTGCTGTCATCTTTCAAAATGCCTTTAAGCATTTCAATTGTAGATGCACACTTCTGGTCACCAGCTGCTAAGCACAGAACAGCAACACACTTAGCAATAGAAGACAGTGCTTGCTTGGCAAGACTACCTGACTGTGATGGCTTCGCAGCAGAAATAAGGGAATCCAACAAAGCATCAAAGCTAGTATTTGCAGATTGAACAAGTGACGCAAAAAACCTCTGAAGAGCCTGTAACAATATTAACATCATATGTTAGTAGCCAGCTAAGAAATCAAGCGTTCAGATCGCGGCGGGGGGGGGGGGGGGGGGGGGGGGGGGGGGGGGGGGGAGGATACCTGTAGTGCCTGCCCTTGCAAGAGGGCACTCCTGATCAAAACAAGGGCCTGAGGCAAAACCTTATTTCTCACAGCTAAACCAACATTTTTAATGGATTTTCTGTCAACCATTATTGTGCAACAAAGTTCTAATGCAAGAGCGGTCATATGCAAATCCATGTCACTACCACAAATAAAATACAAGTCAGCATCAGTAGTCATGGCAGGGCATATGCAAAAGGAAGAAGAATAATGCAAGGAAAAACCTTATGAGGGTTGAAAGTTCCGCGATTATCGTCTCATATGAAGAAGAGCCAATCTGACCACCATATGTGACAACCAAAGAATTTAGAGATCCCAATGTTGCCTGCCTAAGAGCTCTGTCGGCCTGTAACATAAGAGAGAAATAATGTAGGCTTTATCTTGCACTTTGCAACCCAAGCTAATGCTTTTCAGAGAAAATAAAAATCAAATGAAGGCAGCAGAGATCCATGCAACTATGCAAGTACCTTACGAAGGAAAGCTGTGAGCTCAGAAACAACATGATCCAGGACACACGAGAGATCAATACGAAGAGGTGAATTCGCAATAACTGAAAATGCCTGTAAAGTGAAACATTTTAGGTACCACAGCAGAATAATGTCATGAAAATAATATTAGGTCAGTGAGATGGTTCATAAAAATAAGGAACAAATAAAAAATAGACAACATATTCCCATGCATAAGCAGATAGCAATATGTATGATTAAAGTATTCAATATTAGATACCCTTAATCAAGTGCATTTGTGCTTTAACATAAAATATGCCATAAACACAATGTTAAATCTCAAAATTAAGTATTGGTATCACACGCAAGCAGTAAAAAACTTACCTTGACAGCTGTAAGTCTTGTAATTTCATTACCCATCCTATCGACGAGTATGGGAAGGCATGCTGGTAATTCTCTTTGAAGACCATCACCAAAAGTAGAGACCACCAGACTCATGCAAGATATGGCGCATTCTTTTACCTCCTGAGAGAACATAAATTTGCATAATACATGAGTGCACCTCAAGCACACAAGAGAGGGAGTGGGAGAAGACACAAGAGAATTTCGCCAAACCTGATCCTGATCTTGATTAGCCAAACGTCCCAGTATAGCATTATAGATTGGACGAATGTATGGCCTGAAATCGACTGAGCTTGTCTGCACCACAAAACAACAAAAATAAATAAAATAAAAATCAGATAACAGGGTACTTCATGTCCGCAAGACAAGGAATACAATATGACCTCGAGATTTGGGCGAAGGACACGGACTAGCTCTCCGCACACCCGCAAAGCCTCAGCAGTGACTTTATAATATCTATCTCCGATAGCAGATAGTATAGGGGCAGAAAGTGCCTGGAAATTTGATTTGCAATCAGCAGCCACTCCGACGGTCTTTAAATTCTACTGAACACTAATAGACTGTACCTTGATGTATGGATGAAACACAGATGGCGAATGTGAAGCCATAACAAGCCTTGTAAATACAAGGGCTTCGATCTTCAGGTTGGAGGTAGAAGACTTATCCTGTCAAATTGACAATTAAGTTACAAAAAATGGTTTCACAACAATTTTATTAGGGGCTGAAAGTTTTTGTTCAAAAAAAATTAGGGGGTGAAAGTCACTACTAACATTCAAAGCCTTCTCAATACCAGGTACAAGTGATCCAAAATGATCAGCAAGACAGTCTGGTAATACAACCACAAGCTCCTTCAGTACTGAAAATGCCCCAACCTGAAAAATGTTGGGAATATAATCAGACTTACAGTTCCACAACCATGAGTTGGAGGATAACTGAAAGACTAACCTTTGTCTTGATTGATTTTTCACGTAACTGCCTGTTGATAGACTTGACGACTTTTGGTACCTCTTGCTTCAGCAACCATCGAGGACTGCAAAGCAAAACAGAATGATGCATGGGGACAGGAGCCAGAACATGCAATCTAAATGCAGACCTTTTCTGCTAAGCATAGCAACAAAGGCAACATATACATTCATATCTAGTGCCCAGTATAGGGGACCAGATTTCCACGTTATAGAAAGAACAAACATGGCACCAGTTTTTCTAACTACAGCTCGATGAGCCTCACCTGGACTCATCGATGTCGCCTTGTCCTTTTGTTACATTACCAGTTTGGCGTAACAGCTCAATGAAGGTGTTGAAGATATCCATCTAGAATCAGATAGAAGCTTCATAAGATTTAGAAATTAAGACAACTAAAGTTCTATATCAATTTAGTCATGTATTTACCTTTACATTCTCCTCTCTTTCCCGAAATCGTTCAATTAACTTTGGACAAGCCTGCACAGAACAAAATATATATGTCAAAAAATTCACAGAAGGCATTTCCTTGACAAGTATTGAAGACAAATTATTAGATTAATCTTTGTTGCATTTATTAGTAAACGCCACCTCAAAAACATTGAAAACAATATGGCATAAATATAATTATTGATGTCAACAAACCTCTAGATACATCTTTGACAACATTTCAGGACGAGACACTATAATTGCAGATAGGCACTTTGCTGATGCCCTACGGACTTTCCAGCTTGCATCCTCATCATCTGTGTACTCATTTGCACTCTCACTGGGAGAAAAGTTAAAAGTTTAAATTACATGAACTGGAGCAAATTAATGTGTAGGAAATCCCTGTAAGCATAATAGTGACGTACTCATCATCATCCTCTTCCTGACCTTCCTCATCAGTATCCTCATCCATGCTATCAGTGAAATTAGGATCATAGCTCACATATTCCAAAGCAAGATTCAGAATGCCCTCACAATATGGGGATATATCCCTTGGGCACCTGAGCATAAAGCTCTCAAGAGCCTATATGACAGAAAGAGTTAGAGCTAATTCAAAGAACACACATACAAAACAAATGTTAAAACAAAACAGATTCACACCTGCAAGCTGTATTCACGAAGCTCTTCATCATTTTCAGATGCACTTGTACAATAGCTTATAAGCAGAGGAACAGTTTCAGCAAGGTGTGGCCCAAAACGGTACCCCACAGAACGACTGCATGTCAGAACGCATAATGTCAGAGGAAGCCTCAGTATCAGACAAAATTCGATAACTTTGTAATCTCAACCCACAGTGGAAGCAAACAAAACATTTACTGCTAACGAAAAGCACTTTGAAAGTTATCCAGAAAAAAACATATAGAAAAATTTTAACTCACATATCCCTTACAATTACTAATGGTGGCTAGCCTCCAAAATTTTGAGATAAACAAGTACCTTAGAGAACCAATCATCTGGATATTTGTTCGGGCAATTTCAGATTTTGCACCTCTATTTTTCAGCAACTGTACAACTTGCAAAGTTGCCTTCGCTAACAAATCATCTGATAAACTTGGAGCAAGCGATGCTACAAAACAGAGACAATTTGTGGTTATAAATACCTAGATATGTTTATGAGATCATAAGATCTAGAAAATATTTGCAAGACTATGAAAAGCACAATAAGTACAAATAAATCAAATGTGTGTTGACTTACCAATGCAAGAAATAGACTTCTTTCTGACGCTTGCTTGGTTGGAACCCAATTGGGATAAAAGTGCAGTGAGCATATACTCATGATCTTTTGTGATCAAGTTGCCAAATCTATGAAGCACATCCGCCAATATATCAAGACATTCGCATTTAATTTCAGCACCTCTTGCCTGCCAACAGATGAGGGGTTACATTTAACTACATGATGAGCCATGCGACAACAAAAACATTTACGTGCTGTACGATCAAGAAATGGACAAAATACATTCTTAATTGCCGCAATAGGTGGTGAAACTATCATACAATACATCCATTCCACATGTACTCTAACAAGAAAAATTAAGAAAGCAGCAAAATACACCAGTAATGGCATACACTTTGCAGAACTTCAATCCTACTATTATTCTATGACCTTCAAACATTCTCGTATGAATTAGCTAAGCTGTGAGCATATTCTAATGCCAATTTTTTGAGCTAAGATTCTGTTGCTAAACAGCTGCATCATACTTGTCTTCAAAGAACCAACTTGATTATACTTTTAGTAACCACATTAACATTACCTCCATTGTAGTGGACAAAATGTAGTTTATAATATCTAGAGAACTTAAAAGTTTCTGTAGCTGTTTAGCTTTGATAATCAGCCTGAAAAACCTATATGCTTTACAAGTGGTTCTGAAGAGACGTGACTTCTTTTATATAAGAAAAAAGGAAAGGCACGTCAACAGTGCTGCTAACAATGGTGGTTGAAATTGCTAGCTGTTGGATAATTAAAAACTATGCAGCACGGATACGGATACGCGTATCGGTATCGGAAGGATACGGATACGTGGATACGGCAATTTCTCAGAAAACAGGATACGCGGATACGTTTTACTATTTTTTAATAAAATAAATAGTAATGCAAATTAAAATTGAGAAAGTGTAAAATTTGAGTAATCACTAATGATTAGTTTAGTACATACAATCATATATGATACATCACTAGATCACCTTGTAGGTTTCTTAGTTTTCACAGGAGATAAGTCCAAGTATACTGGATGAATGCAGAAGTATAGAGTACATCAAGAATGAAAAGGGGGTGTACTCATGGGAGGTCGGCGCAAGCTAGCTTTGCTGAGTGCTGAATCATCCTGTTCCCTGCATCTTGGGAGCTAGCCACGTCCATAGCAGACTGGTGGTGCCCAGGTCGATTGATGGATGGCACAAAGGGGGCGGACCGGCGGAGGCTCGGCGGCGGCGGCCGGCAAGCAGGGGCGCATGTCCTGCGTGGGAGGCCGTGCGCGTGCGCAGGATGCGGCACGTGGGGACAGGGGCTCGTCGCCGACGACTGGTGAGCTGCGGTGCATCTCCTCCGCGAGAGGCAGCGCGAGAGGGCGGGGGTTCGTCGCAGGCGGCCAGCGAGCGGTGGCGCATCTCCTGCGCGGGAGGCGGCGCGTGTGGAGCCGTATGAGGCGTCGCCGCGTCAGGCTAGGGCGTCGCGACTCGGGACGTTGGCTTTTTCGTTGGGCTGGGCCGTATCCCACAGGCCGGATACGTATCAGGTCACGTACTCAATATTCCCGAAATTAAACAAAAATCGGATACTCGCAAGATACGTATCGAAGCTGTATCGGCGGCGTATCCGTATCGGATACGTATCCGATACACGATACGGCATCTTCTTGACGTATCCGTGTTACGTAGATTAAATAGCTTCAACATCATCATAGTTACATGTTTATATGCTTATGATGCTGTCTAAACAAACGGTCTACACCTCAGATCATTTTTGTTGCAATACATACAGAACATTTAGCTGCGATAGGAAAAATTTAACATTACAACTCATAACTAGAAAGCTTTGAAATCAAAGATTAACCAGCTCACAGTGAACATTTTGAGTGGTCTGAAAAAATACAGGCCTGAAAATGTAGAATATTTGGCACTTGAGTAGAAAGCTTACGGTATTAACACCCTTGATGAGTTGTGGGGCAAGAGAAAGCAAAATCTTTTCAGCAAGTGATGGTGTAGTAACTTCTGCAATGATTGTCTTCAGGGCTATACTAGCTGTATCTCGATGCTGGTCCTTTCCATTGATCAATTTAACACAAAGTTTATTGGTCATCTCCACAACCCTGTCCTCACCAACCTTCTTGACAAGTGGAGCCAAGCTACAAAGACAACATTACAAGAGTTAGCCAATACCACAAAATGCAGAAAGCAAGAACTGTGGGAAGAACATAATAGAACAACAAATAACAAATTCTCACGCATTGAAGTACTCACACAATGCAATTACCGAGGCATGACAACTTGATACATGATACCCAGCAAATGCATGTCTACTCATTATAAAATAAAAGACTACCTTCATACACCACTGACAGCAATTCATTACAGTAAAGTAGCAATATCAACATGCTCCCAATTCCCAAATTCTGGCAGCCAGGAGATCTTAGAAATGCATAATTTGCACCCCAATTACCAACAACATTGAGAAATGTGGATTCATTGTTTTATACAAGATTGTTTGAACATAGACCCAAAAATTAAAAAAGAAGTACCGGGAACAAAGTTATAGTATGAGATGGTATATGATGGATTTGTGGTTAAGGGTATTTTAAACTAAAAACTGCAGCATACCATTTAACAGCTAAACCAGAAACATCTCCCGAAGCATCCTCGAGTTGTTGAAGAACAGTAATTGTTAACTTTGGCTCAAGGTCTTGATCAGCTTTGAAGCTTTCTTTATTCAATTCACTAAGTAGATCTGATGTTGCCATATATCTGTAGTCTTTATCTTTCCCTGTCATCTGTACGGGCATTTAACAAAGTACTTTAGAAGTCAAAAGGATGCATAGTGGAACCCAACTTCATGCAAATTAGTTCAGGGGTTACCTTCTCCAAGATGTTGGTTATGTTTAAATTTGCCATTTTAGCAAGCCTTTACCAGAGCACACACTTCAGAGAATTCAACAATGTCCTGCAGGAAAACAAAATAGGTAATGAGACTAGTTTAACAGCAGACAGTTTAAACGAACAGATCCACATTGCTGAGTTTTCAATTGCTGGTATATGCATAAAGCACTTAGCAGTGGCAGGAAAGATTAAACAATGGTGAGATTATATTTATGATATGAACCTAATATTTTTTTTTTCTGCAGGAAATCCTAACAAGGATACCAATCATTTAACTCCAGAGTCATGCTCAGCAGACAGAAAAAGGGATGCACTTCATGGCTCAAAGTTGTGTATCATTACAATGGAGTACTGTTACTTGTACAAACAATATCATTACAGTGGCAACTTAAATTTCAATTATTATTACGATGACATAAAGCAGCTACAGTTTAATGTGTGTACACGCCACAAAAAAAAGGAAAATATACTATGCATGACGTAAAAGATAAACAAGACAATGACACTTGTGCGTTTGTAGATAGGCAACAGGCAAACAACAAAAAATAATCTGGGTGTTCGGCTGGTACAGATTTCCACTGTAGTTCGGCTGATTTTGGATGATTTAATAGTGTTCTGTGAGAGAGAATAAGCTGAAACAATCCGAGACCAGATCAGCCGAACACGATATAGGCACAAATATGCAATAAGCAAGTGATAACGCTATACATAACACTGTCCGATGTTACTATATGGGAGTAGATAGAACTCCTAGTGGCCACGCAACTAAATTGTAAGAGGAACAAATACAACCTAACTGATTCGGTCACCTAACACAGAGCAACAAACAGAACGTTGAGGGCAAACAAAACCGCTAAAATAATTTGTGGTTAGTGAACTGTAACTGCATCTAGGGTACGAAAACATATTATATGGAGCGGAGCCACTAATGCTGATCTCCCACACTGATTATCAACACCTGATCGAACCATGGATGGATTAGATTGAACTGCACTAGTAGCGCACGGCATCACGCAGCACTCAAATCTACAACTAACTGTGTGGAGCAAGACTTCTTCCAATGACAGGAGAATGCGATGAGCACCCTCGTAGCACAAGGGCATCCATCCAGACGAGCGAGCTAGGGTTACTCACTCGAAAACAGACGAGCGGACGGATCTCCGCTCCGCTCAACTCCACTCCACCGGAGCGACGGTGGAGCGGGGCTTCGGCGGAGGGAGGCGCGGCAGGTGCAGCGAGGATCCGGCACCGGCGGGCGGCGGAGCGGGGGGATGGGAGGAGGCCGACGGCGGTGTGCTCGGCTGCACTAGGGAACTCGGGAGCCTGGGGTCTGGGCTTAAGAGGAGCCTTGGAAGGTGATGAGACGAGACAATGGGCCAGCAGCCCAGAGGTCCATTGAGCCTACATAGGCTGGGTATTATGGGCCTTAAGGAGTTAGGAGTTGGACCGCCCCCT
Source organism: Miscanthus floridulus (assembly GCF_019320115.1). Lineage (NCBI taxonomy): Eukaryota > Viridiplantae > Streptophyta > Magnoliopsida > Poales > Poaceae > Miscanthus > Miscanthus floridulus. The sequence continues at coordinate 21,891 of NW_027096910.1, forward strand.
TTTTTTTTTTGGCGTGCTCGGAAAAGAAAAATGTTTCCCAGCTTCTCTCCTCTGACTCTCTTGAGTCCTCTCTGGCTCTCTCTGATCCGCGGCACCGCCGCTCGCGCTCGAGGGGAGGCGTCAACGGTCAACCCCCATCTTCGACTTCGGGGGACTCCCTAGCCGTAACTTCTTGGTTGCCCGGAGACCTGTAAGCCGAGCTAGCCCTAGCAACCGCTCCCTGGCGACCTTCAGCGTCTTGGAGTACGCATTTCTGTCCAAGCAAGCAAGTAAGCAACTCATGTACTCGCCAATTCTTGCTCAGATGGTTCCACAGGTTCTGTCTTTCTTGAAAAGTTGTGGTAGATACTTGGTCAAGTTGGTGGCTTGGTACCCAGGATTATAGCTATATGACTGATGACCCCAGGGTGTTCGATGAAATGCTTGACTACGAGCTCTGTGCCTTTATCTTATATTAAACGTCAACATTACAGTCATGCTGAATACTTTGGAGAATACATTTAAGGGTTTCGTACATCCGAGTACGTTCAAACATGAAATCGAGGCAAACTTAGCAAGATCATGGGCTACTATATTTGCCTCTCTCTTGACATGCGATAATTCAAAAACCATGCATCTCCCTATATGCTCTTGAATTTCATTTAGAACAGGCAGGATAGTCGACTTGTTATTATCATTAGTTTTTCACAAGGATTGCATCCCTAAACTATCAGTTTCCATCATTACCTTCGGCCGATTCAGCAAATCCATCAAAACAGCCCCATCAGTTGCAGCATAGGCTTCAACAGAGAGAATACTTGGGATCGAGCCATACCATTTGCATTTGGCTGCTAGAACCTGACCATTTTCATCTCGAATAACCACCCCGGTAGCAATTTGCTGACTTTCCGCCTTGAAAGTAGTATCCATGTTGATCTTCACAAATCGGGCAGGAGGTAGCTTCCAATTCATAATTTGTGCATTGTCCTTTTCTGACATAGATTCACTGGAAACGATTAGATCAGAAGATAATTCTTTCGCCCACCTACAGGCCTGTATCAAATTCATTTTTGTTTCCCCATGGCGTCTTTCATTGTGCACTGCCCAATCTGCCCACATTCCACATAAAATGGGTCCACGGTTTGGAGCAGGACAATGAATTATCCAGTAAATCAAAGCACCATGTAGCAGGATGCAATTTAGGTAATTTAATATTATACAGTTAATAGGACTGCCAAAACATGGTAGCAAAAGTACAATAATTAAAACATGATAAATAATTTCATCTTGAACACCACAGTCAGGACATGTACCTTGAGTTTTGATATGCCTTTCCATCAGATTTTCTTTCACTGGCACATAATTATGCATTACCCACCACCAAAAAAAACTTCACTTTGGGAGGGATTGTTAGCATCCATATCTTTTTCCAAACTGGATTTTCCTCACTTACTGAAGAATTTGCAGTATTTGTTTTATTCTGTTCCAACATTCGCATTGAGAGGGATATTAATCGATATGCCATTTTTTCCACACCCTATGCCCACATATCCACCTTCAAGCTTCCAAGTGGAATTTTCTGGATTGCCTTTGCATCAGCCACGAGGAATTTTTCCTTTAAACTGTTCATTCCAAGCAGAACCTTCTGAAGTGAGGAGTTCATGAACCCCCTCAACTGTAGCTTCTGGTTTCCTGTGAGTAGTTCATTCATCATTGAACGAGTCAATAGCAGATGTGTTCCATGTGAGGAGCGTTAGAGCCAAGATACTTTGTATATACTTGCGTGTAAATCGCCAGTGTTTTCTGGACATTGTGTTCTTTTTGTGTGATCAAAACCTAATCTTACTGCAATTTTGCCCTTTTCAGTACTGAATATTGTTCCATCCACTCTGTTGATGCTAATGGAGTCTGGTAGCCCAGTTTCGAAGAAATCACGATTGTTCCACTCAGAGGATTGTGAAATGGAGGAAGTGCCTTCCAATGCAGCGGGCGTGAATCCGAGTTTGCAATGGACCCAGTGGCAGATTCTGGACTCCATTCTCCCAACCGGTGGTTTCGCACATTCCTACGGCCTTGAAGCTGCTATGCAATCTCGTATGGTGAACAACCAGGAAGACTTGAAGTCATTTGTCATCCAGGTTCTGGACAACACTGGCAGCCTGTTGCTTCCATTCGTGTACTGTGCTAGCAAGTCCCCTGATGCAGCGGGATGGGTCAAGCTGGATCAGTTGCTGGAAGCTACATTGACGAACGAGGTTGCGAGGAAGGCATCCACATCTCAAGGCTCAGCTCTGCTGAGGGTGGCTGCGTCTGTCTTCACTGAGATTCAAGCGCTGCAGGATCTCCGGCGGACATTCCTTGGTTCTAAGAGCGTGTCATTTCACCACGCGCCTATATTTGGGTTGATATGTGGGCTAGTTGGATTTGACAGTGAAACAGCGGAGCGGGCTTACATGTTTGTGACAATGAGGGATGTGTTCTCTGCCGCGACTAGACTCAATTTGATCGGACCGCTGGCTGCTTCAGTGCTGCAGCACCAGGTTGCACCAGATGCCGAAAGGATGATGCAGAAATGGAGGGACCGTGATGTCTCTGAGGCATCACAGACTGCCCCACTGCTCGATGCGTTGCAGGGTTGCCATGCTTACATGTTCTCCAGGCTGTTTTGTTCATGAGAATAAGGTGAGCATACACACAACTCTATATTAGATGATCCGGTCATGCTTTGATGCTATTCTGATAAATTTCTGTTACCTTTTGAGTTACTCTGCATGAGGCCTCTTCCATGATAATGTTTGATGGCTAGCAAAAGGCAATTGAGTGACGACCTTCAGAATCATTATATGCATTCAAACCATTATATGCATGATGCATTATATGCATTTATTTAAACCGTTATATGCATTCAAACAATAATATGCATGATGCAGTGTTTGAGTTACTCTGCATGATGCATTCAAACCATATATGCATTTATGATCTTTCCATCCAAGTGATTCCAAGTGTTTGACTTTGGTGGTGCTTAAGTTATTGTCTGATATTGATGTATATAAATATATAATAATCTACAGCATAGTATACGAATACTGGCATCAGATATATGGAATAGATCTACAGCATATAATATTGATGCATAGCAATTCTTTAATTCTACATCATATATATAATAATATCCCTGGAAAATACTGGCAGCCTTCCATGGTCATGGCTCCAAGTGATTTCTGTACGTTTAAGTTGTTACCTGATACTGATGATGCATATAATAATCTACAGCATAGTGCTAGTAGACAAGAGGCTTTGCCAGGTCCATTTTGTGCTATTCTAGGTCACAGAACTCAAGATGAACACGTGAATTCCTGATAGACCCAACAAGATGTCCAGATGCCCTTATTCTGTATTTTTGTTTAACTTCTGCTTCTTTCAAGTTACTGAAATGAATGTGCAATTTGTTGTATTCTTGCCACAGGATTACCTCGACAGAAGTCAAGGACAACTGCCTTGTCATAAATAAAAATAACATCAGGTGATCACAAGAATCCCAGGGACGGATTATTGATTATTATGCCTCATACTGACCCTCGTTGTTATTTTCATGCAAACTTGTACAACAAAGACGCAAATAATGCATCATTAATATTTGGTGTGTACCATCTCTACCATCTATTACACCCATCATAGCATCGTCTCTTCATATTCAACGATTGTACGACATAAATATTTGCATGTCAAGTGTTACAAAGAACACACTTTTTTTATTTTCGTTCCATGATACAAAGTGCCTCATACCGCAGCTTGCTTAGCTTCAAGGGACTTCTCATAATCCTCAATGGATTTGAACAGCTGGGAGAAGTTTCCCTTGCCAAACCCGCCACAGCCACCCTTCTGGTATTCTTGCCCCTTCTCATCCTTCTCCATGCACCCGATCCTTTGAATGATCTCCAAGAACAACGTTGGCCTGAATGACATAGCTGATCCAATTAGATTTTGGATTGCATAGAGGTCGAGGAAATAACCATGCATTGACACTAGAATGCTAAGCTAAAATCTTCAAAATTAAGTGCAGAGTAACAATGGTGATAATGGATTGTTGTGCATCATGTACATGTAGTAATCAGTTGGGACTTGGGAGCTCGAATATGATTCACAGGATGCAAAAGGATCCTCTCTTTGATGTCACGATCTTCATAAAGATGCATCATGCATGGAGGCACAAAAGGAGATTTTCATACCTTTGTACTGTATATTCTATATGCCTGCCATCCTGAATTAGCTGAGTACCTATCCTGAAATTGTTCCTTTGCAATTCTACATGCATCATGCACTGCCAAAAGGAAGGTCAAAGAAGCAGCATTTTACCTGTCCCCCACTGGCTTGGTGAAGATTTGGAGCAGCACGCCCTGGTCATCCCTGTCCACCAGCACCCCTAGTTCCTGGCACTCCTTAATCTGCGCCTCCGTGAGCACGTCCCCGGCGCGCCGCCTCACGCCGTCATAGTAGTCGGGCGGCGGAGGCGCCATGAACTCGAAGCCGCCCATGGCCGAGCGCGCCTGCATCTCCCTGAGCGTCCTGAGCACGTCGTCGCTGGCCAGCGCCATGTGCTGCACACCGGGGCCGCCGTGGTGGTCCAAGTACGTCTGTATCTGGCTGCGGCGCTTGGTGCCGTGCACCGGCTCGTTGAGTGGGAGCAGCACGTTCTCGGCGTTGTTGGCGAGCACCATCGAGTTGAGCCCGCTCTCCGTGGTGCCCACGTCCTCCGCCGTGAACTCGGCGAACTCGTGGAACCCCGTGAAGCCAGCGAAGTAGGCGGCCGCCGCCGCCAGCTCCGGCACGTTGCCGACGATGTGGTCGAACCTCCTCAGCCCGTAGTCCACCGCCCCGGGGCTGCTCACGCCCTCGAACCCCGGCAGGAAGGGCGCGTCCGCGTCGTCCGGGTAGCTCACGTACCGGAGCACGACGTCGCCGTAGAGCACGACCTCGGCGAGGCGGAAGCCGAGGCCGAGCTCGACGGGCTCGAACGCCGGGCGCGCGCCGGCCGCGACGCTGGCGCGGAAGGCGTCCTCAGCGTCGGCGACGCGGAGCGCGACCGCGCGCACCGCGAGGCCGTGGTCGGCCGCGAAGGTCCGCGCGTCGTCGGCGGAGAAGGAGGGCAGCGAGGCGGTGGCGGCGTCGGCGCCGTGCGCGTAGGGCGCCGTGAAGAGGAACGCGAGGGCGCCCGAGCCGAGCAGCAGGGACGCGTGCGCGGTGTTCCCCGTGGAGAGGTCGGACCGCGCGGCGAGCGGCGCGCCGAGCCCGAAGGAGAAGCGGCCCGCGGCCGAGGCCGCGTCGGCGCACCAGAGCTCGACGTGGTGGAACGCGAGCGTGTGGAAGCGGTCGGAGCGCGGGTTCATGCGGACGAAGTTGCGGTGGCCGACGAGGCGGAACGCCGCCTGCTCCGCTGATGCCGCCGCCACGACGGCGCCGGTTGCGGCGGCGGTGGGGGTCGGGGGCATTGTGCTCGGAGGGCGTGGCGGCGTGGCGGCCTCCGCAGCTTGCAGTTGCAGGTGCGCTTGTGACTCTGGGGATGATGAGGGATGACTGATGAGGGGGTAAATAAAGGGTCGTGATGGGGCCACGTGTTCAGAGGATTCTGTCGTTGCGGCTGTGATTTGTCTCATGGTGTTTTGTTGCCTTGTTGGACAGTGGCTTGTCTTCACACTTCACAGTATGCGAAGTTGCTGGCTGGCCTAGGGGGCTACCCGGCTAGTGCACCAACAGCCTTGTACAGTGGATGGTGGCTTTCTGGATGGTGGCGTTCACAGGGAAGGTAGGAAGCGGCCGACGACGCGTGGACGAGCCGGAATGGGTTGGCTGTGGCCTGCGAGAGGCGCGCGACGCAGCGGACGAAGCTGCCATGGGCGAGCGCGGCCGCTCCGCCTCGTGCACAGACAGCTGCCGCTGCGGGCGAGTGCTCTTCCCCGCGCGTATCATCTTCCCCGAGACCGGCAACCCCGTCTTCTTCCTCTAAGTCCAACGCCGCCGCTAGCCAGAGGAGACGGACGAGCGCGGGCACGTCTAACGGAGGAGCACGGTACTTGACGTCCATATGCTTTCCTACGTCCCTGACAATGGGTCCATGTACGCGAGAGGCGTAGAAAATGACATAGACGAGGGATAGATGAAATTATAATAGCAGCTCTCTAAATAGGCGAATTGTAATGGCGTAAATCCAAACTTGAAATTTTGTAATGCCCTGGTTAAAAAAAACCTTTCTTCTTCCGTCGTTTGCCTCTGCAAAAGCCGGATGAAGCCAAGCCGCTCCCTTGGATGCCACCTGCGAGACCTCGACCGTGGACCCCGCCTTGACCGCGCGGACCGGCACCGTGACCTGCTCCCCTTATGGAATCTTCCCAGCCTCGCTACCTGCCCACGCCCTGGATGCTCGCCACATCGCACCGGCCGTCTTATCCACGACAAGGACGCCGACGTAGCCTGCGAAACCCTAGCACAAGGCCTATAAGAGACGCTCCCGCTAACCTACTCCCCACAGCCGCCGCCACAGACGCTCCCTTCATCCCTGCCTCGCCTCCCTCCTCACCTCGCCGTAGTTGTGACGCCACCATGGCGCCGACGTGGAGCCCCCGAGCTTGACGCGGATTGGCACAGCGATAGCAGCCCTCCCCTGCGATCCTCTTGTTAGATTGATCTCTAATCTTAACTGGACCCAACAACCCAGTTGGGCCTTTGATTCGCGCCCTGATCGGGGGCGCCCAGCCCACCATGGCTGGAGGGCCCCTGTCACCCTACGCTATAAAAAGAGGTGGGGGTTGATGGCTCTTATCACGAGGTTGGTCTGAGCCAAGCTCCCCACCGACAAACCCTAAACCCGATCTAAGTGAGGGGCGCAACCAGTGACTGGAAGTACCTCCACCACTGCACTGCGCCGCCGTCGATCTTCACTGCCGACACCACATCTCCGACCCGTCTTCCCCGACCATCGCTGCCCATGCGCAAACTTCACCAACGAACCCGATGGCGGCCTCTGGATCATCCCCCTCCACGGTGTCAGGTTCGTCAGCCCTCGTCCAACCCTCTCAGTTTCTCTCTCGTTGCTTTAGAACGTGTTCTAGGTCTTTGATTCATGAAGCACCCCGGCTAGATCTACTCCTAGTGATTCCATAAGTATAACAATGGTACCAGGGCCATCGTTTTCTAGGGTTTTAGATCTAGAACGGGTAAACCGATTAGAAAAGAAAAAGAAGGTTAGATCTAGTGTGGCTCTAACAAGAACAGAGGGTTTGAATGAACCCTAACCCTAACTAGGTTAAGGAAATGAGAAAAGAAGAGGGTTTATCCTAACCCAAACCCTAACTGGGTAAAAGAAAGACAAGGAGGGCTCAGCACGCGATGCCAAACCCTAAAATCGTAGAGTCCCTCTAGGGAAGATAAACAGTGCCCATCCTGAAACCCTAACCCTAACATAGTTAACCCTAACACAGTTAACCCTAATTCCTATCCTAATCGGTCAAAACCGAGAAGAGCAAACAAGAACCAAAGAAGGGGAAAAGGGGAAGAGGGAGACCCAGAGGGATTACCTCATCGTCATGCAGAACGGCACGCGGGGAGAAGAAGGCCAAGCCCGGGGGGAGTTGCTCACCGGACTCAGGACATAGGGGCGTCGCGGCCAGGCCGCTCGACGGTGGCGCGCTCACCCACTGGGGAGGGCGCATGCCGACGAGGGGGCCAGCGACGGCACCGGGGCTCTCTGCTCACTCTCGCCGTCATTGCTCGTCGCTCGGGCTTGCTCGGCTAAGAGAGGGAAGGGAGAGGAGAAGGCCAATGGCCGCTAGGGTTTTGGCCGACGCGGCCGGGGGCGGTTTTGTTCGCCCGAAGACGCCGCGTAGCCGTTCGATCGGATCCAATGGCGCTAGATGCACGGGCCGCATCGTGGCCAAGGCGGGCGCGCGGAGCTTTGTCGACCTAGGCCCACGTTACGGCCTGGGTGTGGCCTGCGCGCACGGAGAGGTGGGCCAAGCTGGCTTTTGTCGGTTTTTGGGCCAAGAAAGTCACAATGAGCCCGCGAGCCGATTTGTGTTTTTTCTTTTTCCAGAAAAATTGAAAAATGGAAATTGGCTCAAAAGAAAATAGAAAAAGTATTTTTTCCCTGAGGGTAAAAATTCAAGAAAATGAGTTCATTTTTCCGCTGCGTATTTAAAGATGTTATTTTCATTATTAAATTCAAACCAACGGGAGAATTTAATTTTGAAAATGGATATGTTTTAATTAATTATAATATTGTTATTATTATGACCAACATTGATTAATGGCAATATTATGATGTTTTGTCTTGCATTAATTCTATTTCTGCCCAACGGTGATGTAGAATTAATGTAGAGAACAATTATATGTTTTAATTTTGACCAATGTTGGAACTAATGCATGCAATTGTTATTGTTATTATTTATGTTCTCACTCTATCTGAATTGTGTTTTCAGGCGAATACAACTTGATGGGTTGTATCAAAGAGATCCCCACTCTCAAAGGTTATAACTACACTGAGTGGAAGAAAAAGATCGACCTGGCCTTTATCTTGGCTGAGGTGGACTGGGTAGTCACCACATCATGTCCCACAGAGCCTGTGGCACCGGTGAGGGAGACAAACGAGGCTGATGCCGCTTGGGCAACAAAAGAGAGGGATTTTGCATCCCAAAGAATATCCTATGACCTTGAGCATAGGAAGTGGGTCACTGCCAACAAGAAATATTTGGCTGTGATAAAAAAACACGATTGAGCCTGCAATTGTGGGCTCAATCCCAGAGTGTGACACCGTCACCGAGTATCTCGAAAGAATAAAGAGTCAGTTCACTGGCTCTTCAAAGACATACGCTACCCAACTAATAAAGCAGCTGGTGACAGAGAGGTACTCATATAATGGTGGCATAAGAGAGCACATATTAAGGATGAGCAATTTGGTATCTAAGCTAAAACCAATAGATCTGGCTTTCAAGGAAGAGTTCCTTATCCATTTGATTTTTGCTTCCTTGCCAAAAGAGTTTGATACTTTTGTTGTCAACTATAACATACAGCCCGAGAAATGGGACATGGAGAGACTTATGGCTATGTGTGTGCAAGAGGATGAGAGAATGAAAGCTGCCAATGGTGGCTCTATCAATTATTTGAAAGACAATAAGAAAAAGAATAATAATGCTAACTCCTCCGCAAAGTCAAAGGGAAAGGGTCCCATGTTGCATCAGCCTCAGTAGAACAAGTTCACAGTAGAGAAAGACCAGTGTCTTTATTGTAAGAAGACAGGACACTATAAGAAAGATTGTCCCGATTACTTAAAGATGATCATGGCAAAGAAAGGTGAGAACATTGTTACGTTCATAAATGAATCCCTGTATGTACAGTATTCGAAAACTACTTGGTGGATTGACTTAGGTGCAACTGTTCATGTTGCTAATTCTTTACAGGGATTCCGTTCGATGAGGACTATGCAAAGAAGTGAAATACACGTTAAAGTTGCAAATGGAGTCCGAGAAGAAGTTGAAGCCGTTGGTGATCTTTCTCTAGAGCTTGCTGATGGTTTCAAACTTATACTTAGAGATGTTCTATATGTTTCCTCGTTATAGAGGAACTTGATTAGTGTTTCATGTTTGGACAATGATGGATATGATTGCCATTTTGGAAATGGCAAATGTAAGATAACATTTAATAATGCATGTGTTGGTCTTGCTATCTTACAAAATAAGCTTTATTTGTTATCACTACGTGATGATGTAAATGTTGTATGCGATAATGAGAACGTTGTGTGCGACAATGTGAATGTATCCTCGTCTGCAGATGTAAACAGAAAATGAAAGAGAGCTCACGATGCATTGTCGAAATTATGACACTATCGTTTAGGCCATATTTTGAGGGGGAGAATAGAAAGACTAGTTAAGAATGATATTCTTCCTCCATTAGAGCTCTCAGATTTAGAACAATACAGAGAATGCATTAAAGGAAAGTATGTAAAGAAAATTAAGAAAGATGCCAAACGAAGCGTAGAAATTCTACAGATTATTGCCACAGACATCTATGGTCTGTTTCCTATAAAGAGTATGGATGGTTATGATTCGTTCATAATATTCATAGATGATTACTCATGTTATGGCTACATTTATCCAATCAAAAAAAGAACAGAAGCATTGGATAAATTTAAGATATTTAAGGCAGAAGTTGAAAACCAACACAATTTAAAGATTAAGATAGTTAGGTCCGATCGTGGGGGGGGGGAGTACTATGGTCGGCATACCCCATATGGTCAAGTTCCTGGACCTTTTGCAAGGTTCTTACAGGAAAATGGCATAGTAGTCCAGTATTCTACACTGGGCGAACCTTAGCAGAATGGAGTAGCTAAAAGGCGCAATCGTACCCTGATGGATATGGTGCATAGTATGATAAGTTACTCCACCTTACCATTGAGCCTGTGGATGGAGGCGGTAAAAACCACCATTCATATTCTCAATAGAGTACTAAGTAAGTCGGTGCCCAAAACACCGTATGAGTTATGGACAGGAAGAGTACCCTCACTAAACCACTTACGTGTGAGGGGGAGTCTTGCTAAGGCTAAAGTATTTAACCCAAACATTGGGAAGCTAGATCCCAAAACAGTAAGTTGCCATTTCATTGGCTACCTAGAAAAGTCAAAAGGTTTTTGTTTCTACTGTCCAGATAGACATACAAAGTTTGTGGAAACGAGACACGCTGTCTTCCTAGAGGATGAAATGATGAGGGGGAGCATGGTAGCTCAAGAAATCGACCTTGAAGAGAAGAGGGTGTATGCACCCACTCTGATGATTCATGAGCCATTTTTCTCACTACCTGCTATCGCTGCACCGACAGTATAAGATACTGTGGTGCCAACACCTATTGTTATTTCGCTTGTGGTAACAATGAATGATGATGAGGAACCTATTCTTTAGGATCTCATAGAACCAATTGCCACACATGAGGGGGGCAACAACAGCCTCAAACAGAAGATGTGCCAAATGTGGAGGCCCCTAGAAGGTCTCAAAGAGTTAGAAAATCAGCTATTCCTGCTGATTATGAAGTGTACAACACTGAGGAATTTCAAATGGAGAATGATCCCACCTCATTTGAAGAAGCCATGAGAAGTGATCATTCATCAAAGTGGCTTGAGGCCATGGAAGATGAAATGAAATCTATGAATGCTAATAAAGTTTGGGATTTAGAGATAATTCCTAAAGGAGCCAAAATAGTAGGCTGTAAATGGGTCTACAAAACAAAGCTTGACTCTTAAGGGAATATAGAGAGATATAAAGCATGACTTGTGGCAAAAGGCTTTACGTAAAGAGAAGTGATTGATTACAATGAGACATTTTCTCCAGTCTCATGTAAGGATTCCTTCAGAATCATAATGGCATTAGTGACACATTACAATTTAGAATTACATCAGATGGATGTAAAGATGACATTTCTCAACAGGGACTTAGAGGGAAATGTTTACATGGCACAACCAAAAGGTTTTGTCATGAAAGGAAAAGAACTAATGGGATGCTGCCTAAAAAATCCATTTATGGATTAAAACAAGCTTCAAGACAGTGGTACTTGAAGTTTGATCAGACAATAAGGAATTTTGGGTTCAAAAAGAATGTAGAGGACAATTGTGTCTATACAAAGTTTAAGAATGGGAAGTTTATCTTCCTTGTCCTGTATATGGATGATATCTTACTTGCTAGTAGTGATGTCGGTCTACTACTAGAGACAAAGAAGTTTTTGTCCTTAAAATTTGATATGAAAGATCTTGGTGAACCTTCGTTCGTTCTAGGGATCTAGATTCACCGAGATAGAAGTAAAGGGGTATTAGGACTATCACAAAAGGCATACATAGAAAAGATCTTAAAGAAATTCAATATGCACAAATATAGTCCCTCACCTGTTCCTATAGTCAAGGGCGATAGATATGGGGATTTTCAATGCCCCAGGAACCAATATGAGATCGATCAAATGAAAGCGGTTCCATATGCTTCAGCTATCGGAAGCTTGTAATATGCTCAAGTATATACGTGCCCTGACTTGGTATTTGTTACCGGGTTACTTGTAGATTCTAGAGCAATCCTGGAATAGAACACTAGAAATTAGTAAAGAAAGTCTTGCGTTATTTGCAAGGAACGAAAGGTCTCATGATGATGTATAGAAGATCTAATTCACTCCATATAGTGGGGTATTCAGATTCTGATTATGCGGGAGATGATAGAAAATCCACGTCTGGATATGTATTCACTCTCGTAGGGGGAGCTATTTCATGGAAAAGCTCAAAACAAACCATCACTATATCGTCCATAATGTATGATGAGTTTGTAGTGTGTTATGAGGCAACGAGGCAGGTGAACTGGCTAAAGAAGTTCATACCCAGTTTGAAGGTGGTTGACGACATCTATAGACCACTTAAGTTATACTACGATAATAATCCAGCAGTACAGTATGCTCACAACAATAAGTCAAGTGGTGCTGCCAAACACATTGACATAAAGTATTATGTTGTAAAAGATAAAGTCTGAGATCAAGTCATAAGTCTTGAGCATATAAGTAGAGTAAAGATGCTCGTGGATCCACTTACAAAAGGCTTACCACCCAACGTGTTCAGAGAACATGTAGCCAGCATGGGTTTATGGGAAAGCCTATAATTCCTGGACAAAAGAAGGCCCAAAGATAAGTATCTATTTTAGAATAGAGTAGTGTGTTGTAGCTGTTAAATCTATCGGTAATGGACCGTGACGATGAGACATGCTCTATACGCTAATCTATAATGGAATGAACAAAAGTAAATGATATGAAAGTGAAAGATAGAAAGAGATCAAGGGGGAGATTGTTAGATTGATCTCTAATCCTAACTGGACCCAATGGCCTAGTTAAGCCTTTGATTCATGCCCTGATCGGGGGCGCCTAGCCCACCATGGCTGGAGGGCCCCTATCACCCTATGCTATAAAAGAGGTAGGGGCTAGTGGCTCTTATCATGAGGTTGGCCTAAGTCGAGCTCCCCACCAACAAACCCTAAACCCGATCTAAGTGAGGGGCACAACCAGTGACGGAAAGTACCTCCACCACTGCACTATGCCGCCGTCGATCTTCACCGCCAGCACCACATCTCTGACCCGTCTTCCCCGACCTTCACTGCCCATGCACAAACTTCACCAATGAACCCGATGGCGGCCTCTGGATCATCCCTCTCCATGGTGTTAGGTTCGTCAGCCCTCATCCACCCCTCTCTGTTTCTCTCTCATTGCATTAGAACATGTTCTAGGTCTTTGATTCATGAAGCACCCCAGCTAGATCTACTCCTAGTGATTCCATAAGTATAACACCTCTCTGTGCCGTGCCATCCATGCCGCACCACGGAGCCGCGAATGTCACAGCCCCAGTCTTGCGCCTAGAGTGGCTGGCCGGCCGAATGACCTCAACCTCAAGGCGCCTCCTTCGTAGTGATGGCAGTCGCTGCCTGGGCTCTGCACAGCCCTGACCCCCACAGACGCCACGCACGGTAGCCTTGCCACCAACGCCACGCCATGGAACCCCGCCGCCAAACCACGCCATGTGCTCACCACCTCGATCTAGAGCCGTCGCATCACCGGAGCCTCCTCGGTGCTGTGCACCACCTCGGCGTCATGCCACGCCAAGGACCATCTCAACCTTACCTCTCTGACCAAGAGCCACCGCTTGTCCTAGCGATGTCTCCGCTTCCCCATGCCGATGATTGCGCCCATCGCGAACTCATCCTAGATCATCGTCACCCGTAGCCATGTGACGTCCTCCATGCTGTGACACCTAAAGCCCCCTGAACCGCAACCTCCTCTACAATGAACTCCGAGGAGCCCCACGCCGATGACTTCGCCACTGAGCTACGGCCTCGTCACTCAGACCACGCCACTCGAGAACGCGCCCTCATCCAAGCCAAAAGCCGATGCCTCTCGGAGCCCTAGGCCTGCCTCGAGCCATCGTCACCGTGAATGCTGGTGCGTGCTCCTCTACACCAGCCCTGCCTGCGTTGAGCTCGACCAGCACCACATGTTCTACCACCGATGAGCCCTCCGATGAGCCATCCGACCCAAAGCCCTCATTTTTGTGCTTCGCCTTGTCCATGTCTGTCTCAGCCTTCACTCTGGCATGCCATCCCTACATGAGCCCCAGCACATCACTGACAGCCACCCACGGCCTTCGCATGGCCAAGGTGCCACCTAGGCGTCTACTCGCACGTGCCACCTTCATGACCGACTCAAAGGCCTCGCCCTTCTTCGCCAACACCCTACCATGACCATGCCACGGCTACAGCCGGACTCCTTCGGCATCGTGTCGAGCACCTAGCATGTGCCCACCTCTTCTTGCCATGGCCCTCAGACCATGCACAGCTGGAATGCCTTGCACATGCACGCTTACCTGCCACGCTCCCTAGCCCTGTTGCCTTGCCGGTCACATCGCGACACGCGCCAAATGATCCTTGGACGTCGTTGCCATGTCAAGGCCCCATGCCCCTTAGCCATCAGCCACACATGGGAGCACAGCGCACAGCACAGCACTGCGTTGAGCACAAGCCACCGTCCCTGCTCTCGGAGCGTACCCTCCCTACATGCATGGCCGCTTATAGTCGTGATGACGCACCTTCATGGGCCATCGCACACGCACAGCACAGCGGCAGCCTTAGTTTTGCCTTGCCACTACCGTCATGTGACGCTCGCACTGGTGACTAGTACACATGGACAAATCGTGGCACAGCACTTCCTAAGGCTATGCTATTCACGCTAAGCCACCGCCTTGCTAGGTCATCGCCGCAAACCAGCTAGGGAACCTCGGTGAGCTCCTCGCCGGCACCCCATTCTACTCCACCTGTCACCACCACACAAAGCCGGCACAGCCATAGACCATGGTGGGACCTCCCATGGCCACCCGCTGATGTGAGGATGCACCTGCACGCAATGCCGCATAGTCGTGTTTCGACCACATCCCGGTGAGCCCTTCCTTGGCCAAGCTCCACCCTTTTGTCCCTTGTTGACATATCCACTTGTCCGGCCGTCGTGCCAACCTTGTTGCGTCCATGAGGGAGCACGCACATGAGACCTCATGCGAGCATGAGTTCGCAGCACCACCTGAGCACGCTCGGTGTGGCACCGCCGCCACCGCGGACCGCCCATAGTTGTAGCTACGTGCGCGAACACGCACGACGCCCATGGTGCACTCACATAGAGCACAGCCATACCTGCACATCCATGTGAAAGGTCCTAATGACTAGATGTGTGAATAGCCTATTAAATAAAATGATTGGGCAAAATTTACGCTAGCACTACACTTGTGTTGCAAGCCATCTACCCAATTCTAAAATCTATGATCTCTATTATATCACAAGAAGACTAAGTCACTAATTTACACCTAGGTGAACAAGCTAGCAAGAGAACTACAGCTAAGAGATACACTAACTAGTTTCAATTACCACAAGCTCTACACAAGTAAAGGCACAATGTAATATGAAAGGATCAAGATGCCCAAGAGAGGATGCATTAGGCTAATTCTAAATTTTTGTAATAATTAAACCCTACACTTAGCCCATTTCACCCATTTTGTCTAAAATGTGTTTCTATTGTTTTCCCGTACAAAAGTTTTGCACCCTAGGTTCTAATCTTACTCTAGCATGACAATTCTAGGAATATAAAGACATGAAATAAATTACTCAAATGTAAATGCTCAAAGTAAAAACAGAGAAAGGAACACGGCGATGTTTTTCCAAGGTATCGGAGAGTCGCCACTCCCCACTAGTCCTCGTTGGAGCACCCGCACAAGGGTGTAGCTCCCCCTTGATCCGCGCAAGGATCAAGTGCTCTCTACGAGCTGATTCTTTGATACTCCGTCATGGTGAATCACCCACAACCACTCATAAATTGACTTGGGTCATCCACACGGTCCATCGGATGATCACCAAGCTTTCAATCACCACTGAGCCATCTAGGTGATGGCGATCACCAAGCATAATAAGCACAGACTCTCATTTGACCAAGACAAGCCTAATGAGTAAGGTGGATGCACACTTGCTATTCTCTATGCACTAATGAGGTCCTTAATCTTATATTATCAAATCACAATCACCCCACTAGGCTCTTGCTCTTTCTTGCACTCCAAAGGTGTTTCTCAGCTGAACAAATGAGCAAGAGACCTCAAATGGACGAGTGGAATATGTATTTATACCCTCCCCAAGAAAAACATAATGGTTGAGGTCCAACTCAGCAAATATAGGGATGACCGGATGCACCGGTCAGTGCAATATGTCAGCATGTCAGAAAGAGTCGTTTGCTCTGACCGGACTCTAGCCCGCGTCCGGTCAGCACCCACTAGACGTGTTCGATCATCAAAAACACTCTCTAGAACCTTACTAATGTTGACCGAATGCTGGCACCCAGAGTTCGGTCACTTCTCTGTTTAGCATCAGGTCCATGGTCAATAGCCTGTCTATGCTGCTACAGATACGGCTAGTGTCGCATCCGGTGAGCACTGGGGTCTAGCACCCGGTTGCACTTTGACTACTGTTACCAATCAAATAAACTAACCGGACTCTCCAAGCTGCATCCGGTCACAACCAAACCAGCGTCTGATCAGTTATTTGAGTCTCCATTTACTTTCAATTCAAAATTCTATGAGAATGAAGTTGACTTCTATCGATCTTAGGGCTATTTCTAGGCTACCTAGTGCTAAGTTTAATAAGTGTGCACCACACCTAATCCATTAGACTCACTTAGGTCAAGGTACTAGTCAATAACCCCCTTAATAGTATGACCAAATGAAAAAACAAAGTCCTAAACTACTCTAAGTGTCTCTCCAACTCAAAACAACACTTAAACTAGTCCGTCCATAACCTTGTCATCCATCCTTTAAAAACCGAAATGATTTCCATCAACAGGGGCATGACAACCATGATTGCCCAATTAATTTCTATTACCATGACCTAACTCAAATTGCCTCTGCAAAACACACATTAGTCATAGTAATCTCATGTCATCATTAATCACCAAAACCCATCTGGGGGCCTAGATGCTTTCAATCTCCCCCTTTTTGGTGATTGATGATAACACAACCTCAATTATGTAATGGAGATGAGTGAGGTTTTCAATATACTTGGTTCATATAAGCTTTTGACAATAAGAGCAAAAGAATTAGGCATGCTTATATGACCCAAACCAAAATGGTGTACTCAAAAGATATGAATTAAGTATGAGTACATGAAGTAACGCTCATTTGAATCAGAGTAAAATGTGGAAGCAAAACCAATGAGCATAATCAAGTGACATGACATATGTATATATAAAACAATGTAGAGAGCACACATGTCACATAAGTCTCACCATCACATGTATATAAAACAATGCATGAAAGTAAACGTGAATGCATGAAGTATCACATATGAAAGACCAAAAGAATCGAGTCTATCTCACACGCTCCCCCTAAATCTAACATACTCAGTCCCTAACATACTCGGTCCCTTTCCCCCTTTGGCATCAAGCACCAAAACCTAAAGGTCGGATGATGGGATAGCAGTCGAGTTAGGCGCTGAGGTGCAGTGAGAGACCTAGAACTGAGCTGCATCATCCTCTAACCCTGAACTCTGATGGGTCTAACCCTTTGTAGCTAAAAGTGAAGGTGAAGCGGTCTAGGTCTGGTCAGTAACTGGCATGGCCTGTAATTCCATAAGTGTCACTATAGGAAGGGGAGCCACATGTCGCTGTCGTTGAAGCCTCAAGTGTAGGAGTGACTGTCTGAGGTGGCTCGGATGAAGCAACAGACGATGTAATCATCTCAGTAGTCCCAGTAACTAGAGCAACTATGGTAGGGACAGGGACTAGAAACACTAGAGGTGTAGGCTACCCTGTAAGCTCACTGAAGGTAGTGCTGAGACTCTTGGAGACTGGGGTGTCTATCACTAACGCTGAAGAAGTTTGAGTCAGAGTAAAGCCCGTAACAATAGGAGTAAAATGCGGACCCTGAGCTATCCCTGATGAAGCAAACCACTGAGACACCTGCTCTATAGGTGAGGTAAGCTGAGGAGCTATCTATCTCTGACTCAGAAGCCCACTAGGCTGTATAGCTGGAGTCACTGGAGTGGTGGTGGTAG